>NW_023458560.1:64020972-64048092 GCF_013731165.1 Rhagoletis pomonella
TAATGCATGAAAATCCTAACCTCAAAAAAATCACCCGTTACTTGTTTCTGGAACTCCAGTGATTTACATATATGCAAGAAGAATGCTTTTAGCGTTTTTTTTTTGGCCAGAGAAGGAAGTGGCACTACAAATCTAAATTCGCTAAAACAGCGGAACTACCTGCTGAAGTTATTTACTACTCCTTACTCTGGTGTCAACATACCGATTGATTTCAAGGCAGACTTTAAAGCAGCAGTCAGCGTCTTTATCAACTAACTATTTAGATAAAATCTATTCAACGACGAAACCATTTACTGCATTTGGTAGTTGTATGTATTTCATACCATTTCACGTGGAACTAGTGCATACCTAAGGCATACTTAAGCACCTTATGTGCCACTTCTTCAGATTAGCATTAAGCTACCTCGATTCTGCGTTCTTTTCGTTAGTTAAAAATAAAGCTACCAATAGATAAGAGGAGGGCTTCCTATCCGCACTTACCAATAACGTTTGTTAAAGAAATCGCACACAAATTTGATAGTCGCCCTGGCTAAAACCTCATTGGCTGTAAAACGTTTCGGAGAGGTCAAATTGTTTTTCTTTTGGGTCTGGTGGTCACAATCGAACTGAGCGACGACGATTTCATCGTTTTCGGCTGAGAGCTCGGGTCTATGTTCTCCACTACTTTGTGAAAAAGTGGTCCCTATATAATTTAAGTGTATTCTAGACGTAGGTTCCTAGGTCGCAGGAGTTTGGTTTGTTGTTAAAATCATTCGTAAAATCGCCTAACTTTCTCATAATATTTTTGAAAGTTTTTCCATGATCACCACCTTTTCCCATTCACATAATTCGGCCTGAGAATTTTATTTATTACAAAAACTACGTTTCGCTTTACTCAATTGAGCTTCCTCTATTGACTCCACTGCTTGCGTATAGCAGGTAGCGGTTTTCAGTTTTAGACATTCCTATCAAGTAAAATTCGAAGTCATTCGGATAGTCCCGACAAATTTCCGAGCGGTAGCAACAAAATTTCGAAAAATTTCAAATAAAAGTCCTTTGTGGTTTCTTAAAAAACCCGATAAGTCATACAAAATCTCAATAAAACTCTAAAAAGGTTAAAAAAAAGTTTGTGGCTGATCCTGAAACATCCAGCAGCTTCAAAAGAACCCGAATCGTTCTGTAGAAACCCCGAAAAATCTGAAAGTTCCGGAAAAAGTCAAAAGGTCACAAACAATTTTGAAGTGCGGTATTCTTCAACAAAAAAAAAAATCACCTACAAAATCAAAAAAACAAAAAATAACTAAAAGTATCGAAGCAAATACGAAAAGTGCTGAAAAAGTATCCAAAAGTTAAAAATAAAGTGCGTAAGTCCCTTAAAAAAAGATCCGGAACACTTACTAAAAAATAAAAAATTTCGATATTTTTCTGAAAAATTCCTCACGAGTTCCAAAAAATATCGAAGAGACTCCAAACAATTTAATTAAAATCCTTTTTCTTTAATTTCGGTGAGTCTGCAAAACTTTAAAAAATTCTCAAAAGATCTAGGCAAGAAATTTTCTTCGTAGCAAACCTCGAAATTTCCGGATTAAAAGACGTCAAATCCGGAAGATCCCGAATCGTTCCGAAGAGAACCCAAATACTCACTCACGAAAAAAAAAATTTCGATATTTTTCCGAAAAATTCCTAACGAGTTCCAAAAAATATCGAAGAGACTCCGAACAGTTTAACTAAAATCTTTTCTTCAATTCCGGTGAGTCTGCCATATTTTAAAAATTTTCAAAAGATGTAGGCAAGAAATTTTCTTCAAAGATAACCTCAAAATGTTCAGAGTAAAAGACCCCAATTCCAGAAGATCCCGAATCGTTCCGAAGAAAACCCAAAAACTCACAAAAGTTCAAAAAAAAAAATCCATGAAAATAATTTATTTTACTGTGGTTTACAGTTTTCCGAAAATTTACGACAGAAGGCAATGGGACACTTTTTTAATTACTTATTTAATTTTTTTTTTAATATTATCGCATTTTTTTCCGAAAGATTTGGAAGTTAAAATTTCGTATGCCTTCCAGAAACTTACTTGCTCAACGTAAGCCAATTACACCAGTCCGAGCTTTAATTTAAAAATTCTCCAGAGTATAAATCAAACCTGCACTAAATACATTTACGTAAGGTCTACTCCAAGAAAAATCTGCCAATATTGCATGCTTCTACTAAGAAATTCATATAACATTTTGGCAAGGAAAATCAGGTAAGAAATAAAAAAATAATGTTGCCACATTTGCAGCTACAAAAGATGACAAAATTGGAATAAATCTGCTTATGCAACTCGTACTATATGGAATTTAGGCTGTCACAATATGAGTGACATGCTGCAAGCCACAAAATAACCACGGCATTAAGAAAAATAAAAAATAAAAGAGAAAACAATGAAAAGTGTGTTAAAATTGAAAAATGGAAAGAAAGCCAAAGCAAGTAGCAAATACTCATAAGCATATGAGCTTGCGCAAGTATTTAAATTTCTTTGCAGGTGGATGCAACATACATACCTACATACGTGTATACATATGTGGTTATATACATAAGTATGCAATTATATGCCATCACAGATGCAGCCGCCACAGAGTAGCATGCAACAACGTGTGCTGGCGGCATACTACAGTCGTTCGTTGTGCAACACTGTATGCAAAGTGGAAATTCAAATTTCAGATTTTCTGCAAATTTTTACTTCATAGCGCACAGTTACAGTCTACATAAGTGCGCATGTGCAAACGGATATACTCATGTACATACATACATACAAAAATACATATGTACTCATATTCATGCATGCAGCATGCATCTGTAGCAATGGTTGAGCACTTAAGTGCAATTTCGTATATTACATATTTTTGCGCAAAATTGCTTCAAGTTAACTTGAAAGTACTGAAATGAATGAGTAAAAGGAAAAACCTATATCCCACGATAGTATATAACTAAGTAGAAGTATGTAGCAGCTGTGACAACAGTAGAGCATTGCAAGAAGAAGCTTCTTTCTACCTTTATTTGCATGCATTTGTGTGTGTGTGAGAGTGCATACTACAAATATGGCTGTATTTATGGAAATATATGTCAGTAAGCGCAGGCAACTAATGGAGAGGAAAAAAAAAACAAATCAAATACATATACGTTTTTTGGTCACAGTTATTCTAAATCATCGCACACATTTTCTTTTCTGCGGAAAATCAACAGGATGCGGACATATGGGTATAGTATTATAATAAATAAGAATTTTTGTAAAAATTTGTTGTGCAAGTGACCCATATTTGCGAAAATATTGAAGAAGTTAAATTAAAGTTGTAGCAAAAACATATTTGATTGCGATTAACACTGTCAAAGCTGTTAAGTTTATAATTTGCGCATCTTGAAAAACTGGCTAGTTCAAGAGGAAGTGTTGAGGTGATTTCACTTTTTCGACCAGCGTTCGATTTGCTGACACATGTAGTCCACATGTAGTACTCCCTTTTTTTCTCGGTGTGAGCCTAGTTCCTTTCCGACCAGTTTATCTGCCATTCTGTTACTTGCAATATAACTGTGACCTCGCATTCATATACACAAGTCTTACCAGAAAATATTTTTGTGCGACCGAAAGAGAGTTGAGGCATTCGAAAGTTGCTTTGAGCGCACTTTGAGCATGCCAAACTCTACGGCTGTTGCTTGACTATCGAAATGGATATTTTACTTGAACTATTTTGAAGCGAATTTCTGTCACCCCTTTTCAAATTTGGTTTGAAGACAAACCGGTTTCGGCGTTGCGCCATGGTCAGTGTAGTTTTTCGTTCTGGTTAATTCTTGTTGGTTGTTCGTATTTTTACTCCTTTTTATACCTTTCATGAGCACGAAATATGTGTTATACCTTTGGTCCGATGTTTATAAGTACCAGAATAGGAAGACATAGACCCACTAAAATATACACCTATTTGATCAAAACGTCGAGCTGAGTCGATTTAGTCATGTCCGCCTGTCCGTCTGTTCATCTGTTTGTATGCAATCTAGTCTCTCAGTTTTGAGATATCAGGATGAAATTTGGCAAATGTGTGTGTTTTTATAATGTATTAATCATTTGTCGGAACCGGAAAAATCGGACCACTATAACATATAGCTCCCACAGAACTGATTGTTCAGATATAAGATTTTTCGTTATAACTCCTCCATTTATGTAGCTAGGAACATGAAGTTTCGCACTATTTTCACTGATTATCAACAGAAGACTTACAGTGAAAATTACGAAAATCTGGTCACCACAACATATAGCTCCCATACAACTGATTGTTGAGAAATGAGATTTTTCGTAATTTCAAATGCAGTAATCTGTTAAAGTAAAATTTTCTGATGTTCCTGAAAGGTAGTGTTAAGCCTTCGGCATAGTCGAAGACAGCACTGCTCTTACTTATTCTATGCCTGGGTATGTCTCTTTCGTTTGCGGTGCTCAATAAGCAGATTAATTGTTATAGGCCAGCAGGTAGAAAGAAGTGCGTGATTTTTAACTTCATTGTTTTTAATGGGCGTTTTTTCCAGGAGCTCTTGCCTGCATTTCAATTCTTACTGCCTTATAGTTCTGGATTCAACGTACTTTTTATATATACAGTAATTCGGGATCTCTAATTCCAGAAGTCCCGAGCACTTTTTTGAGGCCCGAAATCCCGGGACAAGTCCGGACTAATTTGGGATAATTTTGGGATTAATTCAGGATTATTTTAGAACCATTTTGGGACTAGTAAGGGACCATTTTCAGTACTATCCTTTTTTATTTTTCTTTTCCCGTATCAATAATTATATTCGAATTAATATCCATGGGCACAATCGCCTTTTAAATTTATTTTACTTGCTACAAACTTTGCTGGAAAAAAATAAAACTAACATTAAATGCTTATGTATAAGAACTAAATGCATATGTGCACACACACGCAACTGCACTCAACGAATTGTGTAAGTAAAATGCTCTGAGCATTGCTGTTCCATTGCACCTATGCAGTGATATAGCAGTACTTTATTAAAAAATTCTGCGTTCTTCTGAGAAGTAATTCTGAGAAGTAATAACTACGTCGCCTTAAGCATTTTCAATTTTTTTACTATCTCAAAGCAGTTTCATATCCTCGAACTTACGACAAGTTTACTCAATCAAAAGTTATCCTACATTTTTCACTCTAAACCCATGCTAATCTTTTCACTTTAAAAAGCTTTACTACTGCCTGCAGCAGCTGCTCATACATATTTTTTCACTTAGCACTTCCTGAGTGTACTATGCCTATACTTAGGTATTTAAATATTACAAATATGAGCATATTCCTTTTTTATTTTATATGTGCATAAGTATATATGTACATATTTACATCATACATAGTTGCTTATTCGTTTCAATTTCCAATTGTAACAACTATGTATAACAAATTTTTAATACTCTTTTTGTTGGCAAAAATTCTTGATTACGTCGCCAGAGAGAAGGGCAAATTATACTAGCCAGTTTCGCAAAAGCAATTTAAGTGAAAAATTATATTTTTGTTGTTTCGATATGAAAACTAACAGAAGGGGAAAAATAAGTTTTCGCTAAAAATTTGCTGGTGAAACCGGCAGCTAAGGTAAAATATGTTTTTTGTTTTTATAAAAATATTTTTCCAGTGATACGAGCACGTACTTAGTAGTCTAACTGGCACATTGAAAATCAATTAACCTAACAAGGCGTATCTACAGCTTGTTACGTGACAGAGCTGTCGTGGCGTAGTGCAGAAGCGTAGAGTCAATAGGGGCACTCCGAAAGGTGGTGTTCTCTCTCTCCTCAGGAAAAAGTGGGAACTGGGAAAATCGGATGATTAACTGGTTCGAAAACTGAACACGCTAGAGTTCTGGAGGGCTTTGACTTCGTCTCTTAACACATAGATTACAGTGTCTCTGAAATGGCTCCCATTAGCTTCTTCGCTACATATATTCCCTCAAAAGAGGACTGGGTATGAGGCGGGGTTACTAAAAGAAGGGATCGGTAAACTTCTTCGCGGATGGCTCAAAACTTGCAGACAGGGTTGGTGAAGGTGTCTTCTATCGGGAACTCTCCATTAAAGCTGTGTTCAGGCTTCCGGCCTTTTGCAGTGTCTTTCAGGTGGAAATAGCTGCCATTAAGGAAGCGGTAGACTCAAAAGCTTAAGTCAATTATTTAATAAGTTAAATTGAATATCAGAACGATGTGGGAGTTCACAACGATTTATTTCGAAAATATTTAAGTATATGGTTGCCACCTGTTAAACAAATTTTAAATCAATGTATCCAGAGAGAGAGAGGGTTAAGAAGTTTTAGTTACAAAATATTTTTGACGAGAGTTGCCAGTTGTTTAGAAACTCAAAATAAATTTATGTAACAAGTTTAATGAAATATTTTAATATGGATGTCAAACGGTAGAAGTTTAAGAAAGCTTTATTCCGTTAATTATATTTTCGAAGAAATATAGAAATTCTGAATCAAATGAATAAATAAGTTATATGAAGTATTTAAATATGGTTATCAAACGTTAAAGCATTTAAAGCTTTTTAAAAATTATTATTTTAAAGGGCTGCCACCTATCTAATAATACAAAATTCATAAAACTGACAAAGTAAATGATATAGTTCAATATGGGTGTCAAAGGCATTATTCTTAAAATATGTACGTACATTTGAAGAGAGTTGCCACCAGTATAACAGTTCAAATTCAGTTTCAAGAGTGATTAAATAAAATATTACAATACGGGTGTTAAACGAAAGAAGTGAAAAAACTGTTTCTCCATAAAATTTTCTGACAAGGGTTGCTACCTCTTTTAAAAGTCAAATAGTTTGATTAAATAGTTTTAAAAGCATTTTATAAAAGAAATGCCACAATTCCAAAAGTTTTGTAAATAAACTTTTTCCTTTTATGTTAAATTAAATATGACATTTTGGCGTAGGCATTGATATGAAACTAAGCTAAATCTTTATATACCCCACTTAAAAATTAAATAAGGATTAGAAATGGATTAGACAGGGCTAAGGATTACAGACATGTGTTAATGTTCATTAATATATTAGACCGTACCACCTTACTAGCAAACGAAAAAGGTCCTTGTACAACCCAGCTGGCCATTTCTGGTTTAGTGAAAACGTGAAGTGAAAATATTTTTCATCACTTTACATAAAATTACGATTCTGTTTTAGAACGGAAATAAATGAATATGTCGAAAAGTTTTCCTGATTGAAAAAAAACTGGGATATTTTTCGAAAAAAAGCACCATATTATGATAAATAATATCATTGGCTTAAACTCGAAATAATTTACCAAATAATTACTTGCTAGATGCTAATGGAAAAGCTTTCCTGATCGAGAATCGCTTAAAATGATTAAATGAACAAATTAAATTTTCACTGAAATTGAATTTTTTATTTGCACTTCTCCATTTCATAGAACGAGAATTGGCGCTCTGGGTGCAAAGTATTTTTGCCAGGAAATTATGAAATTGTTTATCTTTTTTTTTTGACGAATCTAGGGGTGGCTTTTTTTTACCATTTACGGTAATGAAAACATTTTTTTTTAAATAGTTCTACTGGAATAATCAAATACTTGTTTAGCAAAAGTTTCAGAATTTGTAAAGAAATTTATTTTACTGACATTAGGATGAAGCGTTAGGTGGATAAAGTACTAAGTACTAAGTAATGTAAGTAAAGTACTGAGTAAGTTAGGTGGATAAAGGTGGAAGTACTAAAACGCAGTGATTGAGGTAAATGAATTTTGGAACAAAAAAGCTGTCTCCTTGAGATAAAAATGGACTGCAATGCTGAAGAATGACAAAAATTGACAAAAGGGGACCTCTAGTAGGACCTTAAAACCCTGTTTTAGTGATTACCTACCAGATCTCAGCTCCTTCCACCACGACGTATAACCCTAATGTTAAAACCGCAAAAGCTAGTCTAAGCTTCTGCGACTTTTAAAAACAAACTTTATCAACTTTGCTACTGTATCCGCCACTATAAATTTTCGATGTCGCCGATGTTACCTTAATAAATCGACTTAAATTACTTTTCATCCTGCATACATATGTATACTAACACACACACCCCTTTGCATTTGCTTGCAGCTTCCGTGCAGGCCAGCCACCATGAACTGCTTTCGCTCAGTCCCTCCGATCATTCTGTGGTGCGATATACCAACGACTCGCTAATAGTCCAATGTCGTAGCTCAACATCAGAAGCGCAGTTGGTGTGGAAGTCGCCGAAGGGAGAAATAATTAAGGAGCACAAAGGACGTATACACATCGAGCAAAGTGCGCCAGGTAAGTGTGTGCGCTACCTTATTAGCGAGCGGCTTACCACATGCACGGATGCACAAGGCAGGAAGCACTGCGCACTTCGCACGCAGCGCAGGCCGCTACATGTGCGTGTGAATGTGTGCACTTGCTGTGACGGTAGCTGGCCCCTAGCTGCATACCGCTGGCTGGCTGCTATGTTAAAGTGTAGTTGCATTTACTATTTAAATGCCAATTAAGCGGCGTTGTTAACACAAATCATTGCTAATTTTCTTTCATGTATGTACCTCCTGTGACGCGCGCGCGCTCTCATCACTGACCAACAACAAATATGCGCTGGAACACCTGCTATCCTATCCGCTGCTGACTTGATGCCTGCGCGCCTTTTTGCGCGATAGAACAATTGAAAATTGTTTTTCTACACATTTCACTCGGCGACAAGGGCAAGTGGACGTGCGAAGATGCCAATGGCGACAGAGCGGAAAAGTCTTTCGATCTCATTGTCTACCGTAAGTAGCTAAGCTGAGTGCGAGCCATTGTGAAGCGAGCTAGGTGAAGTGAAGTGAAGTGTAGTGTAGAGCGTTAAAAGGCAAAAAACTTTTGAGAAAATGTTATTGTCTCAAATGTGCAAAAGGCCTGTTGAGGCGTCTCATTAAAGTTTTTATTCTTATCTAGTTTACTTTCTTTGTTGTAATGAGTTTCTGTAAAATTATTTCTATTGTTTTTCTTTGCCTTAGAAAAAATTGCTTTCGCTGAAAATTTCACCATTCTTACGGTAAAGGAAGGCAAGGATGCATTCATACGTTGCGAAGTGAAAGGCGAACCACAACCAAATGTCACCTGGCACTACAATGGACAGCCAATTATTGTTGAAAGTAAGTCCAATTAGTGATTTGACTGTGTATGTGAGCGGTTTACTTTATTTTATTTGCCGTCTTCGAGAACTTCGTAAATGGAAAAGTGCACAGTGAGAAATAAATATCTAATACAAACCGGGTTCTTCAAGTGCAAACAGCTCCCGGTAGGGGTAAAAATTGCGTTAACCCAGGGGAAAATCTGTCATAGCTCCTTGTGTGTACAAATAAATATTTTTAGTCTCAACCCTTTCCAAGAGTACTTCAGAATGCGTCAAATATACCTCAGACTAGTCAGTTGTAAAATGAACTGACTATGTATTCTGAAGTTCATTTGACGCTTTCTGAAGTGCTCTTGGAAAAGGTGTAGCTCAGCGTTATTTCAGGCCCATTTCAGGCCTACTTCGGAATAATTTCGGAACTAGTTTGGTATCGTTTTGGAACTTGTTTGGGATCATTTCGGAACTAGTTCGGGATAATTTCTGGTCCGTTTCAGAACCTATTTAGGACTAGTTCACGACCATTTAAGGCTTTAATTTTGGGACTACCTCTAGGCCATTTAGAGACTAATTCAAGACTATTTCGGGATTATATCGGGACCGTTTCGAGACGTGTTCATGACTTTTGCGGAACAATTTCGGGACTATTTCGGGATAATTTCGTGACCATTTTGAGACTAGTTCAGGACAACTTCGGAAACATTTTGGGACTAGTTCGGGATTATTTTGCGACAAGTAGGTAGGGATAATTCCGTCACCGTTTCTAGACTTTTTCGTAATCATTTCGGGAGAAGTTTCTGACTTTTTCAGCACCTTTTCAGGACTACTTCAGTATAAAATTTTGACTACTTCGGGGTGGTTCGAAACTAGTTAAGAAATGATCCCGAAATAGCCCGTAAGTATTTCCGACGCAATTACATAAAGATACTGGTCCTGATAATACAAATAAAATCAATTTAATTTTTAATTTCTTGTCTAACCTATTTATGGATGTACATAAGTTAATTTTAAGGATTTTTCAATATATTTCGTGTCCGATTTTTTCGGATTTTTTTGAGTTTTTTTTTAATGATATTTCGGGTTTTTACAGCAATTTTCGGCGAAAGCCTCTTATTTCGTATAATTTGAGATACGCTTTCGTTTCGGCTTTAAAAGTTTGCGGAATTTTTTCGTATACATATATAATGAAATTTACAGAATTTTTCTAAATCTTTCGATTTTTTTGGGATTTTTCATAATTTGTTCCGCATAATTTGGGATGCGTAGGTACTTATCGATATTAATTGGGAGCTTTTGATATTTTGTGTCTAATTTTTTCGTATTTTCGGGACTTTTCTGGATCCTTGGGGATTTTTTTAGCAATCTTCAACATTGTGATGGAACGCTTCGGATTTTTTCGGAAACATTCGGGTTCGAAATTTTATTTAAATTATAGATTTTTATTTTACGAGTGCCAAAAAAAGGTAAAAATTAAAAATTTCCGGTAGTTCTCTGTCCCAAAAAGCCAGACAAGTTTATTTTTGCCTTGAAATAGAAAATAGAAAAAAATGCAGAGTTTCTTAAAAACCTTAAAATTGTTTGCACTGCAGTTAAAAAAAATACACTTTCTCCAAAAAACCCAATTTCACTATATTGGATTTTCAGTGTGCACTTTACCAGTGATTACAACGATAAATGTACTCGCAATTCGAATAGAGACAGTAAAAACAAAATTCCATCTAATACATGTCCTAAATGTACAAGTAATCTTTGCAAAATGAAAAAATAAAGAATAAAATAGAATTAAAACAAAAAAAAAACCCAAATTGTATTGTATTCTTTGTTTTTACTTTTTTTTTTGCAGCATTTACAGGCAACACAACGAAATTTCAGATTCTGGCTGATGGATTACAGGTCCGCAAGGTAACGCAGAACGACACCGGCGAATATACGTGCCGCGCCTATCAAGTGAACACCATCGCTTCGGACATGCAGGAGCGCACCATTTTGATGAAAATCGAACGTGAGTAGGATGTTTACTGCCTATGCGATATGAGCAAATGCACACAGTACATACACATACATACACAAGTACATACACTGCCGGAACAAAGTATTGGCACAGCAAATTTTTTCACTATATATGCAACAAGTTTTATTCTTATATTTTTCCGCTAATTTTGTATAAAAATATAGCTCATTCTACAACAAGAAAAACATAAAACAAAAATTCCTAAACTTTGTGCAAAACTCGCGAAAATTGTGAAAATTTTCATGAACATTTTCAACTTTTTAATCAGATTTTTTAGAATTTTTTTGAGTAAGCAAGATTTGTAGCCCACTCAATTTTATTATAATAAAGTGCAAGTTTTAAGTAGCTAGGAATTACCGTTGATTTTTGGCATTTTTTTTTTCACGCAGTCTCTTCCATACAAAAAATTTTTCTAGAAAATACTTTATATGGAAAAAATGCAACACACCTTTAACAAAAAAAAATTCTCAAAAATCAACGCGATTTTTGACTAACTCCGAACTTGCATTTTTTTTATTAGAATTTAATGAGCTGCAAAACTGCATACTCAAAAAAGAATTCCAAAAAATCTGATTAAAAAGTTGAAAATTTTGATGAATAGTTTAGGAATGTTATTTTTATGTTTTTTGTTGTTGAATGAACCATATTTTTATACAAAATTGGCGCAAAAATATTAGAATTAAAAATGTTGCATATACATATTGTGAAAAATTTGCTGTGCCAATACTTTGTTCCGGCAGTGTACATATAAACCCACTGACACAATGCCATAAGCCATACTGACTTCCTTCCTTTGCCAACATTCGCAATGGAATGGAAGCAATTTTCATTTGAACTCACATGTCGCATATTGGCGGATAAGCTGGCGCCTCCTCTGCTGCCGCTGCCTACTAAAGCAGTACCACTCTTTCATTGTGCTTTTACTCTGTCACATATGTATGTATGTATGTATGTTGCCCGACAGTGCTGCAGCAGTTTTTGGCCATTTCCGTCAACGGATGGACATCTATCTCTAAGCTCAATGGCTAAACAAACCTAACTGTATTTATTTGTTATTTTTTGAGCGAACAACTTTTTTATTGCTTCTTGTTTTTTGTTGCCCTAGTATGCGAGACAAATAATCCAGTTGGGAAAAACAAAAGTTTTGCTTTGTAAATTGCATTGGATTTTTGTTGCGCAAATATTTCGTGTCATTTGTTTATACATATATTGGGTGGGTTCTTTTATTTTTTTAATGCTCTAAAATTCCGGGTGCTTTGGCTTCTGTATCTCCAGGTTTATTTGTTTGTTTGTTTGCGTTTGTTTGTTCACTGTGCTGCGCTGCGCTGCTTTTCAATTCATTCAGGTCTCTTGATTGTGTTTTCGTGACTCACGCAAACCAAAACCCGTACACAATTACAAACACGCCCATACTCACAGATTCGCAACCATGCCAGCCTGTGGCTTGCTGTTTGTGGGAAAAATTAAATTGAGGTGAATTTCCACGCCTGCTGCAATTTATTGTGTGGCTTTTGTGCGAAGGTGCATGCGTGGCGCTTTGGGCGAAATTCTGCGCCACCAGCGCTAAGCAAATTTGAGCTATGCGCGTTTCGTGCACTAAGTCGTGCGTCTTTTTACGATTTTGGATTTCTGAATTCGTATGTTGCTCTCGAAAATCTATTCTTCCACCTTTAGGTTACGTGCTGAGTGCTGAAAACGCAATTTTAATAGTTTTTTTTTTTATCGCTACTCTAGCCATTGAGCTAATTTTAATCGCTGTTGCTTATGATGGGATTTTGGGCTTCTTAAGCGATTTCCCATTCGATTTCCATTAGCGATTTTAAATTAGGGTTTTCACACTTTTTGCGATTTGGTTACAGCTTGCATATTATTTAGATATTGGCTTATCTAAACGATTTACGTGACTGAGAGTTATGCGTGTTTTGGAAAGCGGTTTTAAATTCGTTAACATATATATTTCTGAAGTATTGATACTTAGCACTTTTCGACAGTCGGCTGTGGAATTAATGAAACCCATTTTTCTGAATGTGTATAGGTATAGAAAACTAATTTCTCAGCTTTTCCAGGTTGGCAACTTTAAGGCTGTTTTTCACTATGTCAAATTCAATGGCATTTGTCGTCAAATAAGTGAAAACTCAATCTATCAATTGATTTAGATCAGAATAGGTCTTCAGTCGTGTGCATGTGGTGCTAAGTCCATATCTGTCAATTTTGGGCACATAATATAATCGGTAAAGGTACGAAAAAAGAGGATAAAGTTGTGTCAAAATGTGTTGACATAATTTGTTGTCAAAATATGACATAGTGAAAATCAGCCCTTAAGCGTTTTTTTTTTCAATTTGGAGTTGGTGGTCGCAGAGTAGAAGATATTTTAACAATTAAAATTTAAATAACTATGAAGTAACATGAACTTCCATATTTTTTGCATCAAAGCGGCTGTTTGTGGGGAATAAAAAGTGACAATTCAGTTCCCTTGAACCCTAAAACTAATAACAAATAACAAGTAATTTTTAAGCAAAGAACACCACCGACTTCAATTCTCAGATAAAAATGTAAGAGTAACGTTAATTTTTTCATGATCCAATGATCAGATCTAAACGAAATTTGTATTGCACCACCTGTGAGGTACTACCGTTCCTACACAAAAAGACTTAAAGAAATCGTCTCCTTTTTTAAAGTAGGTTAAAAAAAAAAGTATGTTTTATCAAAAATATTGAACATAACTTTGACTTTAAACTTAGAATAAAAAGGAAAAACCTACCCCCGCCAAAAAATATTAGGTTAGTGGTCGCATGGAGTCAGCACTCTGGCTGTGACAAATTTACGTACCCCACGGGGAGTTAGAAAGCTAGAAAGAGCGCGAACGCGCTCAATTTTTTCAGGTATAATTCTCCTAATGTTAATTTTTGGAAGTTTTCGTGTGAAAACTGTACTAAATATTTATCGGATCGAAAAAAAAAAATGTCAAGTTCGGATTCCTCGTACCAAAAACCCTCCAATACGGGTTTTCAAAGCCATAGGAAATCGTAAAATTTCGCTCAAAAACGGATTCCGCCAAAAAATTTAATTTGATTAAATGGTCTAACCTGGAAAAATTACTATCACAACTGAATTCAGTGTATCCGAATTGACTTTACTGGGTAGGTAGTCGGCATGTTCAAAATAAAAAGTTTATTTTCGTGCGCAGCTTTATTAGACTTAAGTTCAATTTTGCCTTTACTTTCAGCGAAAAGAAATTTACGTTTCTGTTAAAACCAAACAAATTACATTTGAAGTAAAGCAACTTTTGTTTCATTTAATTTGTACGTTTATAAATTAACTTCATATATTTATTTACTAAAACAGTCACAAACTATTTTTAATAGGCGTAGCTTACCTAAATTTGAGATGTGAGTCTTAGGGCCAGTTTCAGATTATTTCTCAGATGCCATTTCGCTTGCGTTGGGTTTCAAAACGCCTTTGTTTAAATTTAACAAACAAGTGGCAACACCGATGCTTGTTCTTTGAAATTGTGGTTGCATTTGTTGGTTTGTTTACATTTTGTGCTGAACGACTGATTGTTGTTTCTTATAAACACAGGGTTGCATGTCTCTATTTAAATAGCCAATTGGGTCCGGTTAAGCGCGGTTTAAATATATGATTTGAAAATGAATTCTTGAAGTTAATCAACAGTCGTAACTTAAATGGCTCATCTGAAATTGGCCCTTAATATTTTCTCTTCAGTTACGTAACTGTAGGCTCAATACTGTATTTTCGTAATGAAGCAAATTTTATGTAATAAAAAAGCATTTAAAACAGTTTCAAAATTGCTAACTGAAGGTAAATGCTGAAATTAATATAATTTTTCAATTGTACACATAAGGGTGCATCACACTTCATACAAAAAAATAATAGTTGGTATTGTTTTTCTGTATTTCGGAAAAATATTAAGATTTATGAAAGCTGGACCGAGTTTTTCATAAATAAAATAAGTTTATAAAAATAATTTTTTTTAAATCCCCTCAAATGATAAAAGAACAAGATTGAAGTGTGCGAACAAAAGTTCTACAATTTTATAAACGGAATCAAAGTAATGTAATCGCGTAAATATTAACATTTTCCGAAATATTTTTGGATAGCTTTAAAAAATAATAAATTAGTTTTATAGTCCCGAAAAAAATTAAAAAGGAACACAACTTTTTTTTGTGATGCATCTTAATGTACATTGGAGTGGTCCAATTTTTGTATGGGGGAACAAAATTTCATCCTAGCAAACGGGATCGCTGTGAAGCTAGCAAAAATTGGTAATTTTTATAAAATCCTACTGTTGCCATCCATTACCACCGACGAAGCTTGTGATATTTTTTTAGATAATTTAAATTTCTAATATTCTTAGGTTGCTTAACCAATTAGTTAATTAATATATGTATGTGCACAATTCTTCTAGAGTAAAGTATGAGCATCATGCACGCACTCTCTAAATCTATACTTAGAAACGTAAAGTTTGGTACCAGCACCTTTTTCGGGAGGAGGAAAATTTTTTTTTTTTACCACTCTAATGTACATACATACAAAAGTTTTGCATTTTTGCTTTCAATTAAATATTCTGTACTTGTTAACGTAGTTCTCTTAATAACTCTTGACGCAGTACATGCTTCATTGTTTTGCTAAATTGAAATTGGAAATAAAATTGCCCTTTAGGATCTTAGAGCATTTCATTATAATTTATTTTTTATTTTTTTTTGTGCTGCATTGAAATATACATACTAATAAAGTACTGCCTTTGTATTTTGATGCTATTCTTCAGAAATAAATTTCTCAAAAATATTTACTTGCTTTTGGAAAAGTCAATCACTATTATTAGGAATCACTATTAAGTGTCTGCAGACAGAGTAAAAACTGCTGAGGCGTAGAAGTTCAAGAGCTTCAACTCGGCAACACTTCTACTTGTTCGTACGGGTAGCCAGTAGAGTGAATGGAACGATGGACTCTACTTTATTAAGAGTAGCTGCCTTAGGGTACCCAAAATCCACTCATGCGAAAATACTTGAATGAAAAATTTATTGTTTTCTGTAAGTATGTATGTATGTATGTATGTGTGAACATAATTTCGTATGCATTTTTGTATAAAGATATGTATGTTTGAAGGTATGCATACCTCTAACGAATATACTCGTACTTCCAAATATCTACTATCCAACTCAATTCTATTTACATATTTATTAGTCCTTCTGGCAAAATACAATTATTTTGTTTGTATTATATAATCAAGGAATATTTCCATAAATTTTTCATAAAAATTCTCGATTTTCATAACTGCAGCGTTGGCGTTGGCTGTACAAAGTGTAGGTGTGTTCCATTAAAAAAAATTTCCAATTTTATGTAACGCAAAATTTACTATGTGAATTTGCTGTTGTTGTTGTTGGCATCTCAAATTTTCTGCCATATCCTTTGTATAGAGTTTTCACACTACTCCACAAAAACTTTGTATTGGAAATATTGTTAAGTTTAATTGATGTTGAGGGCGCATTTATACGAAGTATGAGTACTTACACGTTGCTTTATTGTTTCCTCGCCGCCACAACTACACTTGGTACAGCTTACTGCATTCTGGTTCACGATGAAGTTTTCGATTTTCAATTTTATGCACAAATGATTTTTGAATGCTTCAGGTGGTACGCAGTTGCTGGAAGTAGGTACTAACATGAAAAAAAATGCATGCACTTGTAGTGGCTATGGAATATTGCACGAAAATTTTGAGAAATAAAATAAAAGATTAGAATAAGAAAATAATAAAATCAACTCGAACATTAACGAAATTTAATTTAAGTGGACCTTTTTATCTTGTTCACCGAATGCAATAAAGTTCAATAGGTGCGGAAGGCTCACCTCTCTTTTCCATTTTTTCCGCTAGTTTTCTAGTTAGATTTGCATGCACCTTAGGGTGGTCCAAAAATGCATGTGAAAAAGCAGAGTCGAAATTTTTATGCTCTCACCCCCTATGATTGTTCTATACCGAAAAAAATAGACCACTATTTTTTATTTGGAAATCAAAAAAAATTCAAAAGTCGCCAAAAGAGCTCAAAGTTTTCCATGTATTTTATATGGCGGAAAAACCACTTTTCAAAGAAGTGGTATAGCATTCTTGAATGGTATGGAATTCTTGAAAATCAATATTTTTCGATCGGAAAAATCTTTTTCTCTTCAGAAGATTCCAATACCCAAATTTTTTCATGGTATATTTTATAGGTACGCCAAAACCCCCAGAAAATGCAATGGGGGATAAATAAAAAATCTTCAGTTTTTTAAAATGGTTAAGTAAACAATTGGATATTCTTATTGAAAGTCTCCTGAAGAGAACCATCGAAAAATATTGATTTTCAAGAATTCTATACCACTTCTACGAAAAGTTGTTTTTTCTCATACAAAATACATGGAATACTTTGAGCGCTTTGAGCGACCTCTAAATATTTTTTGATTTCAAATAAAAAACTAGTGGTATATTTTTCCATATAGAATAATTCTAGGGCGTGAGAGCATTAAAATTCCGACTTTACTTATGTTGGACCACCCCAATGTACATACATACATACGTACATGTGTATGGGTATCAGGCCCAAGGGCAGGAAACTACATGTAAAAATACTTTTTGCCGTCGAAAAAACCGATGGTGGGTCGAAAGTGGCCAAGGGAACTTCCTAGGCTGGATCACAAAGCCGCAACATTCAATTCCGGTAGATCTTTTGAAAAAACACTCTCCGATAATACATATACCTTCACTATCGCAGCTTCAATCTAAAATTATTTTTTTCAAGTTACATGCAGCTTTTGCGAGGCTGAAGTGTAATTATCGCGTATTGAAGACAGTAGATCAGCTGGCTACGAATGTGGGATCCTCTGCTTCAACTGGAGGGTCACCACATCCAGATTAGGCTTGGACCAATTCGTAACCTTGTTTTTCTTGGTGAAGAGTGGCAAAGTTGTATTTTCCGTGTTGATGCTAAGCTCAATGCAGTCTCCCAAAGTTGTGTATCGCTGCGTATGGACATACACTTTCCGCTTACTATAACTTACATAAATATCATCCACATATGCAGAAAGTTGGGCAGGTCTTCCCTCGATTTTCTTTAGTACTCTGTTAACCCCCAACGACCATAATAATTAGATGGCGTCACCAGTTCTCTTGCAAGGTTATCCCCTCCTGAAATGGATGCTGAAACGCTAGGTAATCTGAGCTCTTGAAAGCGGTAATAAGCCATTGATCAAAACATTTTCCTGATTCTGATCCTGTGCGGAACTTTTTTCAGCCTGAAAATAAAGCCAGTTTGGCTAATACTATCAAAACAATGTCGACAAGACTATAATCAATCTCTTATCTGAGTCTGGGGTGCTGAATTTAGACCCGTATTGTAAGTTTCAGAGTCATACTCTTTGTACTTTTTGCCTTTCACTAATAACAGTACGGCCTTTTGACCCCTCCTCATGAGAGCCTGGAACTAATTTGATTCATTGAAACAGTAATCACCGTTTCTTCTCGATAACCTTTCACTCACATCCGCTGATTTCTGATTACTTAGCGTGCGTGCATGACACAGCATTTATACCTCTTTTACCCCAATCGGGGTCATCGTGCACCATACACCAGGCAATCATTGCAGCCACCTACAGCTTTACAGTCATTCACCTAGGCGCGGCCATTTTCTCCTACGCAATCGGTAGCCGCCGATTTCCATTTGCATTTCCATTTCCATGCTATCAAAATTTCATCAGCTTCAACAACCAAAAACCAACAATCACTTATGCGCTATTGGAATACACACACACACACACACACAAATATATACACATACACACCTGAACAAATGAATAGTACTATGTAGTCCTCACACACACACACACATACAATAACCACACCCTGCTTATTTGGCATTGTTGCAGATAAGCCATTCTGGATGCACAACCATCATATTTCACTGCAGTATGTCTATGTCAATGGCAGCGTGTCCATACCGTGTCAGGCCATCGCTGAGCCGCCAGCCAATTTTACCTGGTACAAGAATAGCAACAAGAAACGTTTGCGCAACGACAAACACTACAGCTTCGAGACGGATTATTATGCATCCAATTTGACGATTCAAGCGCGCGACGATAGCGTATACGACACGTATCGCTGCCTAGCAGAGAACAATCTGGGCGCCATTGAACGCAGCACCGTATTGGAGCGCGGTGTGAAGCCACCACCACCGACGGTGTTGCAGTTGCGCGGCTTCAATTCGAATACGTTCGATGTGGATGTGGGTTCGGTGCGCACTTCGCCGGTGCGTAAATTGATGGAGGTGAATGGATTTCGTATTGAGTATATGACGGAATATGAATTCAAATCAGATGCAGGCAAATGGACGAATGCTAAGCGCAGAGATTTTCCATTCGAAGATGGTAAGTAAAGGGGTTGAAGTGGGCGGGGGAGAAGGGAGAAGTGATGCGGTTTTCCGGCGTCTATGGGGCGTAGAAGGAAATGAATGATTGAAAGCGTTGCTTTAGAAAGTAGTTGTAGCAAAAGGCTTTGCAAGTGCTTAGTGCGCGAATTCGCCTTATGTTAATAAAGTATAAGCGTGAAAATTTTGAGGCGCTAAGCATTTTGCGGAAATTATCTCTGAATTGCGTTGGGCGTTTTGCTTTACAACAGTCGCTTAGCAATCAATCCCTGCCTACTGCTTACCTGCATATCTATAATTGCGCACTTCACTTACTCTCCTCACTCCACTATGTACTTACTTATTCGCGTTTATTCCATTGCAGGCGCAACTTTTCTCATCAACAATTTGGAAGCCAACACCACCTATTTGATGCGCGCTGCAACTAAAAATCTCGCCGGTTTCAGCGATTGGACAAAAGTGGAAAGATTCCGTACAATCTCCAATGAGCCGCCATCATCGTCGACGCGCTTGGCGCACTTGAGCGCCGAACAATTGTTGTGCATATCGCTGGTGGCGTTGTTGTTGTGCAAGGAATTGTCATTCGGTTTTCAACCAGTTGCCAGTATAACAAAGCTACGTCGCGCTGCAGGCGTGCGTTGGTGAAGCGTGCGTCAGTTGGTGGAATTGCAACTATTTAGATATGTATGTATGTAGGGGTTTCTACTGATAAAGTCTAGCAGCAGCGTAGAAGAGGTGGGGATGGTTGATGGTTGAGAGAGAGAGGGTGGCATGGGTTTCATGATAGTGAAAAATTATTGATTAGCGCTAAGGATTAAAGAGTTTGAAATATTTAATTTAATTTAAGTAAAAATAAGAAGAAATGAAAATAGAAACAAAAACAAGAATAATTAATCAGACATTTAAACTATTATTTAATCAAAAATTTTAGTAAACCAATGCAGTTTAATATCACATAGTTTTCTCATAATTTTTTTTTTAGTTTTTTTGTTTAGTTAAAGCTGTGGAATTGCGTGTGAAAGTAATTGCATTATTAATGCCAGTCGTAAGAAATCGACGGTTATGAAAATATACATATGTATGTATATTAGGGTGGACCTTAAATGTAGGAAACAAATTTTTACATCAGATTTCCTAAGCCTCAACCCCTACGTCGATCTACTATAGTCCAAGATATTACATACAATTTTTGGCCCCGATTGGAGCCGGCTAAGGCGTGGCGCCTTATGTGATATTTTTGACTACGGTACTATCGATTTTGGGTATGAGTTGGCAAAAAATGTATTTTAATTTTTTGAGTCTCTATAGAGGAATCTGAACTTTGACCCCTGTGCGACACGCCTTAACCGTCTCCAATCGGGACCAAAATTTGTATCTGATATCTGTGACCGTGGTATTACCGATTGAAGGGATGAGACTGAAAAAATCTCTCATTTGATTTTTTAAGGACCACCCTAATGTATATAGTATAACAACTTTAAGTTTTCAAATATGCCGAAAAAAGTTTCGTCTATGGCTTATTTTTATCAAGTGGTTGAATAATTTGTGACAAAAGATATGGAATTTGAAAACATTATTATTTTGTGAGTCACAATCAGTGTTGCCAGTTTTTTTTCAAAATTTGTAAATTTCCAAAAAAAACTGTAATTTTCGAAACTTACTCGATAGCCAATGGACCTCAGATTTGGGTTCAGTAGGTCGAAACACACGTCGATGAAATTAAGGTTTTTAGATTTTATTAAATATAAATCACATAATTCAATTAACTTTGAATAAAATAACATTAACAATTTAAGTTACACTTAACTAAAACAAAACAGACTTTATAACTGCAGCACTTGAATCACATTTTGTTTTTAAGAAAATTAAGGGTCATAATTTTTTATAAATTTCTTTGTTAATTTGTTTATGCATTTGATTCGCTACTTTAAATTTACCAGATAGTGCTGGATTTTTTAATTTTTGCTTTATCCAAATTGAGTTTAGAAAATATTCTTTCCACATTTGCTTATGTGACTGGAATAAGTGTAAACGCAAACGAAAGAGTCGTTTTAATTTATTCATTCCAATCTGAAATTCCAAAAAAAAAAATGGTAATTTGTTTTAGGAGGTAATTTAAAAAACTGTGAACTTTTTAAAAAACTGTAATTTATAGTTAAGACTGTGAATCTGACTTCTATTCAAATACCAGTGTAACAAAAATAAATTCATAATGTTTGCCTATAATTCAAGACTTTATTTAGCAAAGTTAAGATGCCCTCATCTACGTAAAATAAATGCCGCTTTGTTCGATAGCTTGTTACCATTATGAAGCTAATATCATTATATATAAATTTCGCATAAAAGCCTTCTCCTTAACCCTGCTTTGATAACCTATGTCTGCGAGACGCTCTCTTTTCGTTTTCGTTGTCATTTCCGAATCGATCCCTAACTGTCAAAAAGACGTAAGCGAAATTTAATTTAAATTTTATTTTTGATGCTGAAATACATCTAAAAGCTGCAGAAACATTTCTGCATTAAAAGGAAAGTTTTGAAAAAAATTTTAATTGCGTCTTTTTGGTGATTAGGGCTCGATATCTTCGAAGAAAAAAAAATCCATAAAATGTTGATTACCATAAAATTATAGCAAGTAAGCCATGATACGTCTCACAGACTGATGGTTATCTTCCCACCAAATTTTAGTTGGGTTATCAAACCAGGGTTAATGACAAAATACTAGAACAGGCGAATTTATTTTACAGGAAATCCTTATCTTTTGGTAATCCCTTGAATCATAAATGGGTGAGTTATATTGCGTTTCAAGTAAAAAATAATAATGGATTTATTTTTTCTATACTTAACAGCGGGCGTTGATTACATGTCTTTGATTCAGAATGCTATATATTTACGCGGTGTAATGAAATTAAGACAATTACACAAGCTTTTAATCTGTGATGTATGGCATCAAAGTAGTTTAATTTGCAAAACATTTTTCTAACCCCCTGAAATCCTTCATTTATTCATAAAAAAAAACAATTAGAGATGCACATTTAAATACTAAATTTATAACAAATATTTAGTATATATAGAACTAGCAAATACCCGGCGTGCATCATTGCGCCAGAAAAGTAATTTTGTGTTGTTATTTACTCCCTCCCAAAACTCTTATGGCCTCATTCATAAAAAATAAAATAGAATAGAATATAATGAAGGAAGATGTAATGGAATATTTCATTTACTTTATCAATTTAAAAGAATAAAAATTTTCATACAAGTGGAAACCCCTCAAAAATACTTTCGACGGTAAATGCTCCTAAACCTCCTTAGTTTGATATCCATATTGAAATATTGAATTTATCTTATTAATTATATTAATTTAAAATTTTTAACCATGTGGTGACCTTCTACAACAATTTATTCGTTTGTACAACTTGTTGAACCTCTTTCTTTTAAAGCCATATTGTTATATTTAATTCTTCTTAACAATTTACCTAAACTGCAATTTTCAAAGAGCTGGCAACCCCCTAATTTTGCTTCTTCTCTATTTTAAGTTAGACTTGAGGCAATAAATCGGTGAGAATTTCATTCGATTTCATTTATTAGTTTTCGAGTGATTCGCGTACAAACATACAGATAGATAGACAGACAAAAATTGTAATAATTGTTGATTTGGCTGCTGTTGCTCTAATAAGGGCCCCCATATTAATTTTTCTTTAATATCTGTAATGCACAGACATCAGCCTGTTACAATTTTATTATATGTTTAGGTTAAAAATCTGTGCAATATTTTTTTTTGTTTACATTTATATGAAATAAATGGCTAATTGTTGATAAATATGTAAATTGGTTAAAAATTTAGGTGTGAAATAAATATTTGTAGAGAAATTAATAGGATCGTTTGAACACCAATTGCCCATTCAGCTACATCAATGCGGAAGAATAAATAAAATTTTAATAAAATGTTGAAGCATATACATACATAGATTCCTACTTCCATACATGCATACATACGTTCACTACGTTACGAAGTACACCGGATAAACCTATAAAAGAGATATATGTATATGTATTTAAAATTTAAATAACTAATCCAAAAGTGTTGAAAAATTATATATTTTAATTAGATAATACACTGACTCAATTATTCAGATTGCGATAAAAATTTATGTTTACACAAATAAAATAAAACTGAAAATGAAATTGATATATTGCGAATTTCAAATGTTAGCTATGAGTAAAAAAAAAAAACAAAACAACAATCGCAGCAACAATAATAAAACTTACACAACCAAATGTAGAGGGCTTTAGGATTTAATGCATTTTATTATAGAGAAGCATTCAACTCCATTTATAGTACACTTACATATACATATGTATGTACATACATATATAGTACAGCTATTATTGTAAATGTAAATGAAATATTTGTATGCCGTACTCCTTATTAGCGGTGTCCAGTGTCCAACTGTTTCGAACACTAATTGTTGTTATGTGCCAAAAAAAATTATAGCCCCACTCGAATATATACCATATATATATATATATAAAATTTTATGATATGCTTGTACAACGCAAATGTGTGTGTTTACATTTAGAAAATTGTAACAAAATGTTTGTAACTGAATATATTTATACGTATTTGTATTAATTTAGAAATTTCAACGCTATCTACGAACTAACATAATTATAAGGCATTGCCATTAATACTCAAAAATACATACAAATTTCAGCAGCGTAAATACAGAACGGAGCCGGAAAATTTTGAAAACCAAATTATAGAATACATTTACATACCAATTTGCATTTCGTGCCAAAAATTTTAATAAAATATCAAACAAATAAATTATAACATACATATAACGTATATAAACATACATATATGTATGTACATATGTATGCATTAATTAAAATCAAAAAGGATGAAACCCCGAAAATGTTTTCTGCAGACCAACACAAAATCTAAACGCATAATTAACTCGCATACAAACAAACAAACAAGCATACAAACAAGCAAACAAACATGATGTCCATGTTCATTGTATGTATGTATATACATTAAATAATAGCATTGTATATTCAGCTGAAAAATGTCCAGCCATTGTGTAACGAAACGGAAATAAACTGAAATAAATTATTTGTATAAATGTAAAATATTATTTTGTTGTTTTTATTTGCTTTCCTCTGCAGTGGCGCGCGAGTCATGCTGCGCTTGCAACAAATTAGCTCATATATTTTATGCGAAGCCAACAATAGATGAGCTGACGTGGCTAAAAAAAAAAGGTGTATAGGTACGGTGTTGTGTGCGTGGGGAACTGCAAACCAACAAGTAATTTTTAGCAAAAAAAAAACCGACTTCAACTCTCATATAAAAAAAATATATATATATATCTCATGATCCGCTGATCAGATCTTAACCAGATTAGTATGGGACCACCTCTGAGATACTACCTTTCCGATGCAAAAAGAATTATCGGTTGACGTGGTCCAAAGTTATGCGGTAACATACATAAAAAAAAAAAAAAAAAAAAAAAAATATTCCGACGAACTGATAACCTCCTCCTTTTGTGGAAGTCGGTTAAAAAGTGGTTACTAAAAGCTCCAATTAAGTAGTTTATAGGTGGCAACACCATGCACCAATTTACTTAGTATTAAATATTATTTAATACAGGTGGCAACCCTACTCACAATTAATTTTTTGTGTTCTTACTCCTTCCCAAAACCCTTGTGGCCTCATTCTTAAAAAAATTAAATAGGTTTAAATAGTCTCATTTTCGTTGTTGGTGTTTCCGACAGGGTAGGAGTGTGATATAATGTGGCACGATTTTCCGTCATCCCTTGTCAAATTTGGTTTGGAGACAAACCGGTTTCGGCGTTGTGCCTTGTTCAGTGTCATTTTTCGAGAGAACGAATCGTGGTGGGGGGGAGACTTCATCTTCGTCCCTGGCCACGGTAGAAGAATTTCTTTCAAATTAAAATAAAAATTCTTTTAAGTGAACTTAGAGCGTACTGATGAGGGCCTTTGTTACTATAGGGATATTCTCGGGTCTTGCAAAGCTCCTGCACGGTGTACGTATTGCGGGTTAATCGACAAACTTGACCAAACGTTTCCACTCTTTGAATTGGCTGATGGTTTGATCAGCATCCTGTAGGATGTTTCGAACGTTCTTCTGCTTCTACGTGCACTACAAGCACCGTAGAGCTTTCTGTGGGCGCTTAAGCTCCCAACTCTCAAAGATATCAACGGATTTCGCTTCGCAGGCGATGTTAAAACTTTTACCGTCAGCCTGCGTATCGTTCGTACGCATTTTACTGTGAGAGCGAGATTAGCCGACGGCCGATGGTTGTTGCGGGTCACAGGTGCGAATTTTACGGTGCTTGCGGAATTGAAGCCAGTTAAGGCAGTCAGGTTGCATAAATTTATATTTAGGTATTAGTTGGTTTTAACTTATTTGTATATGTAAGTCGCTATATACTTTTTGAACGCAGTAATTTTACCGTTGGTGCCCTCGTGGCATATCACGATGAACATAAATTCCTGCAAGCGTTTTAACCACAGAATACTATATACGTAACCGTATAACATAGTAACCTATTCTGCCAGAAGATATGTATGTACATACATATGCATGCATTCCAACTGCAGAGGTTCCGTTGATTGTTGAAGCTGGCAAATTAATGTGCGCTGCATTAAAAATGTATTACAAAAATAAATTCGCGCATTAAATGTCAGCCCACAAGAACGAACGAAAAATGTATGTAAATATAAAATAAATAAATAAATAAAACCACTGGATAAAAACATCAAAGACCAACGTTGGGTATTCCGCATGTACATATGTATGTATGTATGTAGGTAAGTATGCTGCCGCAATGCAATACAAACATAAAAGGTAATTGCAAATGGAGATTGAAAACTGAAAACGTCATTGGCGCGCATTGTACACCAGAGTGGGTGTTGTACCAAGGCGGTGACAATGAGGGGGAGAATGATGAAGCGAGAGAAGGAGTTGAGAATGAAATGCATCAGAGTGACTGCATGAGGGGGCGAGGAGCGAAATAAAGCTGCTTTCGATTGTGCAAAACCCCAAATCCGCCAGTGAATTGCAGCAGCAAACAATAAATGACCCAATTACTGCAGTCAGTGGCGCGCATTAAACTTTATGTAAAATACAAAGGTTCGTATTTTCGTATGTTTTTGTATGCGCATGTAAATGTACCCGGAAGTCGAATCCTCTATGTTTGCGCTAGCTTACTACCAGCTCGTTTTTCGACTGAATCAGGTCGTAGAATATCTCCTTAAGATCAGAATCACTCTTACCAGCAAGTACTACTTTGGATTGAGTAGGCAATTTAGAAATGAAGTCCTCTCTATAAGTGACTCATTATGCCTTCAATGACAAGATCCGATGTGGCGGCTCTTGGGTTATTCGAGTGAAAGATTTTTCGGACGATTTTCGGGCCTTTCCGGGTTTTCTATGGCGAGTACTTTAGACGATGGAACGATGAGCTGTATGAGTTTTACAAAGACATGGACATAATGAAGTGAATAAAAAGTGGAAGAAACGTTATACTTAAATGTATATATACGTGCATCCCGGACCACTAGTTA
>NW_023458560.1:64048192-64063453 GCF_013731165.1 Rhagoletis pomonella
ACATTTTCACCGTTTAATTATACCAATTTAAAGTATCTTAAATTATTGAAATTAAAAAAATCGTTAAGTTTCAAAAAATTACAATTCCGCTGCGACAGATATTCTGCAGGCTGCCATTTTTTTTTATTTGGTGACACACTCTTTAAACTTCAAAGATATGTTGTGTTTGATGTCAATGTCCATTGCCTCTAATATGAAACTAACTAACTGAAAACTTCCCAAAGTTATTACAAAAAAAAACAAGTATGATGTTTTCGAGGGGCAATGGAAAAATTAGTAACTTCGGTACTTTTTCGCCTAAAAAACATAAGGCTAAAAATGCTCAAATACTTGAAAAAATTTTATTGTACTTGTTTCTGGAACTCCAGTGATTTACATATATGCAAGAAGAATGCTTTTAGCGTTTTTTTTTGGCCAGAGAAGGAAGTGGCACTACAAATCTAAATTCGCTAAAACAGCGGAACTACCTGCTGAAGTTATTTACTACTCCTTACTCTGGTGTCAACATACCGATTGATTTCAAGGCAGACTTTAAAGCATCAGTCACCGTCATTATCAACTAACTATTTAGATAAAATCTATTCAACGACGAAACCATTTACTGCCTATGGTAGTTGGGAAAAGTATGGTAAACTATGTATTCATACCATATCACGTGGAACTAGTATGCACTAGTAGGCATACTTAAGTATTTTATGTGCCACTTCTTTAGATTAGGATTAAGCTACCTTGATCCTGCTTTCTTTCGTTAGTTAAAAATAAAGCTACCAATAGATAAGAGGAGGCCTTCCTATCCGCACTTACCAATAACGTTTGTTAAAGAAATCGCACACAACTTTGATAGTCGCCTTGGCTAAAACCTCGTTGGCTGTAAAACGATTCGTAGAGGTAAAATTTTTTTCTTTTGGGTCTGGTGGTCACAATCGAACTGAGCGACGACAATTCCATAATTTTAGGCTGAGGGATCGGGTTTTGAGTACTGTTACCAATCAATAGTGTGGAAAAGTGGTCCCTATATAATTTAAGTGTATTCTAGACGTAGGTTCCTAGGTCGCAGGAGTTTGGTTTGTTCTTAAAATCATTCGTAAAATCGCTTAAATTTCACATAAAAATTTTGAAAATTTTTCCATGATCACCACCTTGTCCCATTCACATAATTCGGCCTGAGAGTTTCATTTACTACGAAAACTACGTTTCGCTTTACTCAATGGAGCTCCCTCTATTGACCCCACTGCTTGCGTATATCAGGTAGCGGTTTTCAGTTTTAGACATTCCTATCAAGTAAAATTCAAAGACATTCGGATAGTCCCAAAAAATTTCCGAGCGGTAGCAACAAAATTTCGAAAAATTTTCAAATAAAAGTCCTTTATGGTTTCTTAAAACACCCGATAAGTCATACAAAATCTCAATAAATCTCTAAAAAGGCTAAACAAGTTTGTGGCTGATCCTGAAGCATTTACTTAGCTTCAAAAGAACCCGAATCGTTCTGTAGAAACCCCGAAAAATCTGAAAGTTCCGGAAAAAGTCAAAAGGTCACAAACAATTTTGAAGTGCGG
Organism: Rhagoletis pomonella; assembly: GCF_013731165.1. NCBI lineage: Eukaryota > Metazoa > Arthropoda > Insecta > Diptera > Tephritidae > Rhagoletis > Rhagoletis pomonella. Next base: position 64,049,749 of record NW_023458560.1, read on the forward strand.
TATTCTACAACAAAAAAAAAACACCTAGAAAATCAAAGAAAACGGAAAGTATCGAAGCAATTACGAAAAGTGCTGAAAAAGTATCCAAAAGTTAAAAATAAAGTGCGTAAGTCCCTTAAAAATTCCGATATCGAAATGTTAACGTATACTATATTCCAAATTTTTTGAAAATATCAATTTAAAAACAATTTTGGCATTCGCGCCACCCCATAAATTGTACGGATTAAAATACGTAAAATCCGGAAGATCGCGAATCGTTTCGAAGAAATACCGAAAACTTTCGAAAGTCATTGAAAATCTCTCTAAAAGTTTCAAAAACTCTAAAGTGTTCCGAAAGACCCAAAAGATGCAAAGCACTCACGAAAAAATAAAAAAATTTCGATATTTTTCCGAAAAATTCCTCACGAGTCCCAAAAAATATCGAAGAGACTCCAAACAATTTAATTAAAATCCTTGTTCTTTAATTCCGGTGAGTCTGCAAAACTTTAAAAAATTCTCAAAAGATGTAGGCAAGAAATTTTCTTCGTAGCAAACCTCGAAATTTCCGGATTAAAAGACGTCAAATCCGGAAGATCCCGAATCGTTCCGAAGAGAACCCAAATACTCACTCACGAAAAAAAAATTTCGATATTTTTCCGAAAAATTCCTAACGAGTCCCAAAAAATATCGAAGAGACTCCGAACAATTTAATTAAAATCCTTTTTTTAATTCCGGCGAGTCTGCAAAACTTTAAAAATTCTCAAAAGATGTAGGCAAGAAATTTTCTTCAAGGCTAACCTCAAAATGTTCAGATTAAAAGACCCCAATTCCAGAAGATCCCGAATCGTTCCGAAGAAAACCCAAACACTCACACAAGTTCAAAAAAAAATCCATGAAAATGATTTATTTTACTGTGGTTTAGAGTTTTCCGAAAATTTACGACAGAAGGCAATGGGACACTTTTTTAAATTACTTATTTAATATTTTTTTTTTTAATATTATCGCATTTTTTCGAGAGAATTGGAAGCTAAAATTTCGTATGCCTTCCAGAAACTTACTTGCTCAACGTAAGCCAATTACACCAGTCTGAGCTTTCATTTCAAAATTCTCCAGAGTATAAATCAAACCTGCACTAAATACATTTACGTAAGCTCTACTCCAAGAAAAGCTGCCAATATTGCATGCTTCTACTAAGACATTTATACAACATTTTGGCAAAGAAAATCTAAGAAATAAAAAACTAATGTTGCCACATGTGCAGCTACAAAAGATGACAAAATTGGAATAAATCTGCTTATGCAACTCGTACTATATGGAATTTAGGCTGTCACAATATGAGTGACATGCTTACGGTGACCATAAATATGGATTCAAAATGAAGGACAATTTTTCAAAAATATACCTACATATATTTACGTAGTATAAAAATATCAAAAGAGTATTTAAAATTTAGAGTATTTTAAATTCTTAATACATTTTAAACTTCAACAATGAATCACGTTTTCTTCATCGATATTAATCTTTTTTTCCATGAATATTTATAAATACATATAGTAAAACATATAATTACAATAGCTTACACGAAAAGTGAAAATCTTTAAAATACTATTTTATAGGCAAATTTTGAGTCGTTCAAAAAGAAAAGAATACCCTTCTTTTTTGTTTTGTGGTACTTTTCGCAGCTATTTGTCAAAAGTCGCCGTCATGAATCGACGTAAACGACGAGTTACAAAGTGCCCTTTACAAAAATATATAATTTGTGCAGATTGCGCTCCATAGCATCTACATTTCTAATCCGATTTTCATTATCTTTGGCTCAAAATTTACTGTAATGATATATCTTCTTTATCGAATTTTTAAAATAATGAAAAAAATAATCAAATGAAACTCTCACTTTTTCGACTTTGACGACAAAATGCAAATGGTCGCCTGTAGCACTAATAATTTTCATTGAAGTCGCCACAAGAGGCACATCAATGCCCTTCGAGCTGTAAGTCGCTTACGTTGATTTGCAGAATTTTTCATGAGATATTGAAGAAAAGCTACGAAAAGTACCAAAAAACACTTTTTTGAAAAAATCCATCCACTGTCCGATAATGCGGGACAAATGCAGGACACTTGGAAAAAATCAGTACATTTTCAGGTTTTTCAGGTTTGAAAAACTACGCAGGACCGACCTTTGAAAAACAGTACGGTCCTGCAAAAAACAGAACGGATGGACACCGTAGACATGCTGCAGGCCACAAAATAACCACGGCATTAAGAAAAAAATAAAAGAGAAAACAATGAAAAGTGTGTTAAAATTGAAAAATGGAAAGAAAGCCAAAGCAAGTAGCAAATACTCATAAGCATATGAGCTTGCAAGTATTTAAATTTCTTTGCAGGTGGATGCAACATACCTACATACATACATACATATGTACATATGTGGTTATATACATAAATAAGTATGCAATTATATGCCATCACAGATGCAGCCCAAGAGTAGCATGCAACAACGTGTGCTGGCGGCATACAACAGTCGTTCGTGCAACACTGTATGCAAAGTGGAAATTCAAATTTCAGATTTTCTGGAAATTTTTACTTCATAGCTGTAGCATAGGTTTCTACATAAGTGCGTATGTGCAAACGGATATACACATGTACATACATACAAAAATACATACATATGTACTCATATTCATGCAGCATGCATCTGTAGCAATGGGTGAGCACTTAAGTGCAATTTCGTATATTACATATTTGCGCAAAATTGCTTCAAGTTAACTTGAAAGTACTGAAATGAATGAGTAAAAGGAAAACCCTATATCCCACGATAGTATAACTAAGTAGAAGTATGTATCAGCTGTGACAACAGTGGAGCATTGCAAGAAACTTCTTTCTACCTTTATTTGCATGCATTTGTGTGTGTGAAAGTGCATACTACAAATATGGCAGTATTTATGGAAATATATGTCAGTAAGCGCAGGCAACTAATGGAGAGGAAAAAAAAACAAATACATATAATTTTTTTTGTCACAGTTATTATAAATCATCGCACACATTCTTTTTTCAGCGGAAAATCAAAAGGATGCGGACATATGGGTATAGTATTATAATAAATAAGAATTTTTGTAAAAATTTGTTGTGCAAGTGACCCATATTTGCGAAAATATTGAAGGAGTTAAATTAAAGTTGTAGCAAAAACATATTTGGTTGCGGTTAACACTGTCGAAACTGTTAAGTTTATAATTTGCGTAATTTTACCATAAAGTATGCCACTTAGTTACTTTAAAAGTTTTGGTTAAATTTACTGCCCCAGATAGTAGCATACTTGTGCCTTAAGGGTTGTAAGGGGCACATATGTTTCCTGGAGAGATTCTTTGGGCTGAATAAATAGTGTTGAGACCGCATCTTGGGAAAACTGGCTAGTTCAAGAGGAAGTGTTGCGGTGATTTCACTTTTTCGACCAGCGTTCGATGTGCTGACACATGTGGTCCACATATAGTACTCCCATTTTTTCTCGGTGTGAGCCCAGTTTCTTTCCGGCCAGTTTATCCGCCATTCTGTTTCTTGCAATATAACTGTGACCTCGCATTCATATACACAAGTCTTACTAGAAAATATTTTTGTGCGACCGAAAGAGAGTTGAGGCATTCTGAAACTTGCTTTGAGCATACTTTGAGCATGCCAAACGCTACGGCTGTTGCTTGACTATCGAAATGGATATTTTACTTGAAGTATTTTGAAGCGAATTTCCGTCATCCCTTTTCAAATTTGGTTTGAAGACAAGCCGGTTTCGGCGTTGCGCCATGGTCAGTGTAATTTTTCGTTCTGGTTAATTCTTGTTGGTTGCTCGTATTTTTACTCCTTTTATTACCTTTCATGAATATGAAATATGTGTTATAACTTTGGTCCGATCTTTGTAAGTACCAGAATAGGAAGACATAGACCCACTAAAATATACACCTATTTGATCAGAACGTCGAGCTGAGTCGATTTAGTCATGTCCGCCTGTCCGTCCGTCCGTCTGTTTATATGCAATCTAGTCTCTCAGTTCTCGAGATATCCGGATGAAATTTGGTAAGTGGGTGTATTTTTATCATGTATTAATCATTTGTTGGAACCGGAAAAATCGGAGATTGATTGTCCAGATATGAGATTTTTCGTGATAACTCCTCCATTAGAGTAGCTAGGAACATGAAATTTCGCACTGTTTTCCCCTATAGAATACAATATACTTACAGAGAAACTGACATGTTCCTATATGGGGTTTTACTTCAAAACTCCTTTATTTCTAAACAATCAAAGTCAACTGAGAAAATCGTCAAGATGCGTGCTGTATTATCTATGTATATGTCCTCTACTGTTCAAATACAAGTTTGTGCGATATAACTCCTTGATTTAGGCAGCTAAGCACATTAAACTTTGTTACAGCTTTACATACCGATCACACAGAACCGAGAAAATTGCTTAGATTTGTGGTATCTTCCATACCACTGATTTTTTAGATATGATTTTTTATATAAATATGTACATATATTTTGTTTAGCTCCCAAGCAACTAATTTCAAATGCAGTAATCTTTTAAAGTAAAATTTTGTGATGTTCATGAAAGGTAGTTTAAAGCCTTCGGCATAGCCGAAGACAGCACTGCTCTTACTTGTTCCATGTCAGGTATGTCATTTTGGTTTGCGGTGCTCAATAGTTAAATAAATTGTTATGTCTTGTTTTTCCAGGCAGGTGGAAATGCGTGATTTTCACCTTCATTGTTTTTAATGGGCGTTTTTTTCCAGGAGCTCTTGCCTGCATCTCAATTCTTACTGCCTTATGCATGCAGTAATTTCATTAGAAATACATTTGCTTTCATTCCATGGCCTGGGATTTCGCTTCGCATGATGTACTATGAAATGCGACTCAAATGGATATTTGGTTATAATGCATTGCTTTCCAATTGCCTGTGTGAGGTTATTAAATAGGTATATTACGTCAGTAAGAACTACCTTGTTTTATCAGATTTCAACAATGTAGCAAATTTGAAAGTTATGTACCAGTGTACCAAGGTGGAAAAAATTTACCAAAAATGGTACATTTCGGCCAAAATGGCAACCGTGTTCGTAAGCACTCGTCTGAATCATGCACTTCTACGCAATATTCCTCTATTACAGAATTGGTGGATTAATGAACTACATACGAAAAAATAAAATGTCATAAATGTTAAAAATGTATGCACTAACGGTGTAATAAATAAAAGTATTAGAGGCCATTTTGTTTTAGTAATTTTTAAACATCTTAGCTCTCGGTATGAGTAAAATTTGCGTTAATCCAGTAGTAAAATTGTAACTGCTTCTTGTATAACCCAGCATAAAATCTCTAATTGCTTCTTGTGTACAAATGGACCTTTCTGGGCTTGTTCAGGGCTATTTCAGCACTACTTCGGGACTAATTTCGTTACCGTTTTGGGACCTAAACATTCAGAACCATTTCAAGATAATTTCGGGAACAGTTCGAGATCATATCAGTACCTGTTAAAGCCCATTTTGAGACTAGTCCTGGCAAACTATTTCAAGACTATTTCCGGATAATTTTGGAATTAATTCGGGATTATTTTAGGACAATTTTCGGGACTGTTTCTTTCTATTTTTCTTTTCCCGTACCAGTAAATTTACCCAAATCAATATCCATGGGCTAATAAAAGACATTATTTAGCCACGACGAATATTTTCTGGACAAATTCAGGCATAAACTACTGCTACATTCATTAGTTATGGGAGGTAAAGATTCCATTAAATATATGCACTTATGTAGAGAAGTATTTTATGCAGCATGCTCGCCTAAAATCCTGAGTTTCACGATTTATATATCACCAAATGAGAGTTTTTTTTATTTAAATAAGTGCTTTGTAAGCAAACCATACAATTAACTTCAATGGCTGTTTACAAATTTGGGAATACTGTTAATTAAACTTAATTACTACGTGACCACCCTTGAAACACAAACTTTTCTACAAAAAAAAAGGGGTATGTGGTCAAATGTTATCTGATGAATTGATAACAGTCCGCCTTTTTTTGAAGTCGACCAAAAACGAGCTTTATATTACTCAAATGCGAACAAAAATGTATTTGAGTTAATTTCGAACAAAAGAAGGTAACATAAATAGAATAAAGAGAATTTATTCTTGGACAATCGCCTTTAAAATTTATTTTACTTACTACACAATTTGCTGAAAAAAATAAGACTAACATTAAATGCTTATGTATAAAAACTAAACGCATATGTGCACACGCACGCAACTGCACACAAGGAATTGTGTAAGTAAAACGCTCTGAGCATTGCTGTTCCATTGCACCTATGCAGTGATATAGCAGTACTTTATTAAAAAATTCTGCGTTTACTAACCCACTACATCCCTGCCAATTACACAGAGAAGTAATAACTACGGCGCCTTAAGCATTTTAATTTTTTTTACTATCTCAAAGCAGTTTTATATCTTCGAACTTATGACAAATTTACTCAATCAAAAGTTATCCTACATTTTTCACTCTAAACCCAGACTTATCTTTTCGCTTCAAAAAGCTTTACTACTGCCTGCAGCAGCTGCGAATATATATTTTTTAACCGACTCCCAAAAAAGGAGGAATATTTTTTTTTTTTTTTTTTTTTTTAGGTATGTTACCGCATAACTTTGGACCACGTCAACCGGTTTCGATAATTCTTTTTGCATCGGAAAGGTAGTATCTCAGAGGTGGTCCCATACTAATCTGGTTGAGATCCGATCAGTGGATCATGAGATATATATATATATATATTTTTTTTTATATGGGAGTTGAAGTCGGTTTTTTTTTGCTCAAAAATTACTTGTATATGTACATATGTACATATTTACATTATACACAGTTGTTTATTCGTTTCAATATACAATTGTAACAACTATGTATAACAAATTTTGATTACTTTTTTGTTGGAAAAAATTTTTGATTACGACGCCAGAGAGAAGGGCAAATTATTCTAGCCAGTTTCACAAAAGCAATTTAAGTGAAAAATTATATTTTTGTTGTTTTGATATGAAAAAAACTAACAGAAGGTAAAAAATAAGTTTTCGCTTATATTTGCTGGTGAAACCGGCAGCTAAAGTAAAATATGTTTATGGTTTTATAGAAAATATTTTACCCAGTGATACGAATACATATTTAGTAGTATAACTGGCACATTGAAAATCTATATCTGCCTTCTCTGATTATTATACACTCTTGCAATCTCAGGAATATACTTGCAAAGCAAGAGGACAGTTAGACACATCTGGTATACTGGACTGTATTGCAAGAGCCCAGCATGTTTATTACAAGGAAAGGTCGGTGAATACCACCCTGCTGACATTGGTAAAGAGGATAGAGGAAACCTTCACGCGCCAAGACTACTTATGGTTGGGGCCTTCAACAATGTCACTCCAGAGGCAATAGTTAAGTCTATTCATAAGCGAGGGGTTGAAACCAACCTAATAAGGCTTATCTACAGCTTATTGCGTGACAGAACTGTCGTGGCGTAGTGCGGAAGCGCAGAGTCAATAGGGGCACTCCGCAAGGTGGTGGTCTCTCTCTCCTCAGGAAAAAGTGGGAATTGGGAAAATCGGATGATTAACTGGTTCGTAAGCTGAATACTATGGAGTCGGGAGGGCTTTGACTTCGTCACTTAACACGTGGATTACAGTGTCTCCGAAATGGCTCCCAGTAGCTCCTTTGCTACATATATGCCCTCAAGAGAGGACTGGGTATGATGCGGGGTTACTGGAAGAAGGGAGCGGTAAACTTCTTCGCGGATGGATTAAAACTTGGTGGTGGTGTCTTCTATCGGAATACCTCCATTAAAGCTATGTTGAGGCTTCCGGACTTCTGCAGTGTCTTTCAGTTGGAAATACCTGCCATCAAGGAAGCTGTAGACTCATTGCTGAAGAATGTGACGTCTGTTAGGACCCTACACGCTATGTATTGCGCTCAAAATCGCTAAAGGAATCTTTGGCCTCTCTATCAATCGCGTCGGATTACTTCTGGCTTGGACCGCCCCCAATCAAAGGACCTCCTTATGCTTGAATAAACTCAGATCCCGCTGGTTCTGACAGGCCATTGTATCAGCCAATTTGTATCAGCTGTAAATAGGTGAGGTGGAATCATATCCACACTTTCTTTTAGAATGTCCAGCCTTCGCGTGGCTAAGGTGGAAACATTTTGGCTCGCACTTCTTAAGTAACCGTGAGCTCTCAAGCATCGAAATCGGCCGCGTTCGTAATTCCGTGATCAGCTCGCGGCGACTCGCCAACCAAATTAATGGTCTCTGTTGTGCTTTTTGTGGTATCACAAAGGATATTCTCTTAATTGTCTACGTTATGAATGCCATATGTCGAACAGGAGGCAGACACTCCTCACACTGAAAGCGCACGAAGTCATTTCAAAGTTGGTGTACGATGCATTTAGCTTTTAAATAATACTCATCGCATACAGGAACCGGGTTTACCGGGCCATGTGTCTCGCTAGAGAAACGGCTGCATGGGATTCATTGACCTACGATGGATCTCTGTTAGACAATGTTACTATATCTTGGTGAAGAAGGAAGCGAAAAATTGAGGGATACACACGGAAAGTAACAGACACGCTAGGTACTTCGCCAGGAAAATTTTAGCAACGAGAACCGAAGCGCTCCAACACTTTCTAAGAACGTAGTATTAATTGTCACTGGCTTTCTTACCGAACAAATTATGTGACACTGAGAACCACTGCACTTACCTTCCTAAAATCATCGTACACAACCTTAATAGTATTTAGCCTGTTATTATGCTGATTAGTTAGAACATTGAAACTAACTAAGAAGATGAGGAAATTTGGCGTCCGGAAATGACTTCAGCTCAGATCCCGCGGCTTAAGTTAAGGTAAATAAATACCAATGGCTGCATTGGGGCTTCGGTCCGTTTTTAAGCCTTCTAATGTTATAAATGTAAAATTTTGCGAGAGAGAGTGCTGCTATTTCACGCTAAAATCGTGTTATTAATTCCAATTAAAATCGCTACACAAATAGACTATAGCCCGATTATTATACATACGTATGGATATTTTTTTTAAGTTTTGGCCACCTTTTTCAAAAGCTAGAATAAATAAATTAATAATTTAAATTGAATATCAGAACAATGTGGGAGTTCACAATCGTTTTATTTCGAAAATATTTTCGTATCGGGTTGCCACCTATTCAAAAAATTTAAATAATTGTAATTGGCAAGTTTAATCAAATGTTTTTATATGGGTATCAAGAGAGAGGTTTAAGAAGTTTTATTTGCACAATATCTTTGACGAGGGTTGCCAGCTGTTTAGAAATTTAAATAAATTTAAGTAACAAGTTTAATGAAATATTTTAATAAGGATGTCAAACTATATAAGTTTACGAAAGCTTTAAGAGGGTTGCCACCTGTATAGAAATTCTGAATTGATTGAATAAACAAGTTATATGAAATATTTTAATATGGTTATCAAACGTTAAAGCTTTATAAAGCTTTTTGAAAAACATTTTTTTAAAGGGTTGCCACCTATTTAATATAATACAACATAATACAACGATTCTGTTTTCGAAAGAAAATAAATTAATTTGTCGAAAAGTTTTCCTGATTGAAAAAAGAAAGTTTGGGTATTTTCTCGAAAAAACCCATCTTGTAATAAATAACATCATTGCCTTAAATAATTACTTGCTATGTGCTAACGGAAAAGCATTCTTGCTCGAGAATCGCTTAAAATGATAAAATGAACAATTTAAATTTTCACTGAAATTAATTTTTTTATTTTCAATTCACCATTTCATAGAACGAGTATTTTTGCCAGGAAATTAGGAAATTTTTTATTTAATTTGTTTTATTTTTTATTTTTTGACGAACCTATGGGTGCCTTTTTTTACCATTTACGGTGGCACTCGGCAATGAACATTTTTTTTTTAATAGTTCTACTTGTTTAGCAAAAGTTTGAGGATTTTTGAAAAAATTTAATTTACTGACATTAGGATGGTACTTTAGGTGGATAAAAGTACTAAGTAAGTTAGGTGGATAAAGGCGGAAGTGCTAGAACGGGGTAATGTAGGTCAATGAATTATAGAACAAAAAAGCTGAAATGAAAATGGACTCTAATGCTGAAGACATGACAAAAATTCACAAAAGGCGACCTCTAGGTTCGGAAAAAAAATTGAAATTGCCTTTGAATCGAAATACATCCTTAGCAAAAGCTTAATGATTATTGGCAAGCTTTAATTTACAACGGTGCTGTCAAATGTTAGAGCTACATCTCAATCTGTTATACCTGTACTGAGGATTCTGGGATATAAATTATTTATCAGGAGAAATTTTAACTACACTTTTTGTAGATACCCTTTGTACGTAAAATAAGTAGGCCGTACCGTTTAAAAAAAGTTCGCCGTACACCTCTGAGTCTAAAGTATTTTGCAAGGCAATTTCGAAATTTTTTCCTCCCAACTTGATGGCCGCCTTTTTTTATTTTTCGTTTTTCTTCGGCGTTTATAGTAGGATCTTAAAAAATGTGTTCTTACCCCGAGGAGAGAATTTTTGTTGTCCTAAGCTTTATTGACCCTGTTTTAGTAATTACCTACCAGATCTCAGCTTCTTTCACCACGACGTATAACCCTAATGTTAAAACCGCAAAAGCTAGTCTAAGCTTCTGCGACTTTTGAAAACAAACTTTATCAATTTTGCTACTGTATCCGCCACTATAAATTTTCGATGTCGCAGATGTTACCTTAATAAATGGACTTAAATTACTTTTCATCCTGCATACATATACTAATACACACCCCTTTGCATTTGCTTGCAGCTTCCGTGCAGGCCAGCCACCATGAACTACTTTCGCTCAGTCCCTCCGATCATTCTGTGGTGCGATATACCAACAATTCGCTAATAGTCCAATGTCGTAGCTCAACATCAGAAGCGCAGTTGGTGTGGAAGTCGCCGAAGGGAGAAATAATTAAGGAGCACAAAGGACGTATACACATCGAGCAAAGCGCGCCAGGTAAGTGTGTGTGCTACCTTATTAGCGAGCGGCTTACCACATGCACGGATGCACAAAGCAGGAAGCACTTCGCACGCAGCGCAGGCCGCAACATGTGCGTGTGAATGTGTGCACTTGCTGTGACGGTAGGCGCCTTTGCTGCATACCGCTGGCTGTTATGTTAAAGTATAGTTGCATTTACTATTTAAATTCCAATTAAGCGGCGTTGTTAACACAAATCATTGCTAATTTTCTTTCATGTACCTCCTGTGACGCGCGCGCGCTCTCATCACTGACCAACAACAAACATTCGCTGGAACACCTGCTATCCGCTGCTGACTTGATGCCTGCGCGCCTTTTTGCGCGATAGAACAATTGACAATTGTTTTTCTACACATTTCACTCGGCGACAAGGGCAAGTGGACGTGCGAAGATGCCAATGGCGACAGAGCGGAAAAGTCTTTCGATCTCATTGTCTACCGTAAGTAGCTAAGCTGAGTGCGAGTGCCATTATTCGAGTTAGGTGAAGTGAAGTGTAGTGTAGAGCGTTAAAAGGCGTTGTAGGCGTTAAAGGTTAAAAGACTTTTGAGAAAATGTTATTGTCTCAAATGTGCAAAAGGCCCGTTGAGGAGTCTCACTAAAGTTTTTATTCCTATCTAGTTTGTTTTCTTTGTAATGTGTTTCTGTGAAATTATTTCTATTGTTTTTCTTTGCCTTAGAAAAAATTGCTTTCGCTGAAAATTTCACCATTCTTACGGTAAAGGAAGGCAAGGATGCATTCATACGTTGCGAAGTGAAAGGCGAACCACAACCAAATGTCACCTGGCACTACAATGGGCAGCCAATTATTGTTGAAAGTAAGTCCAATTAGTGATTTGACTGTGTATGTGAGCGGTTTACTCTATTTTCTTTGCTGTCTTCGAGAACTTCGTAAATGGAAAAGTACACAGTGAGAAATTAATATCTAATACAAACCGGGTTCTTCAAGTGCAAACAGCTCCCGGTAGGGGTAAAATTTTTGTTAACCCAGGGGAAAAGCTGTCATAGCTCCTTGTGTGTACAAATAAATATTTAAATAAAATGAACTGACTATGTATTCTGAAGTTCATTTGACGCTTTCTGAAGTGCTCTTGGAAAAGGTGTAGCTCAGCGTTATTTCAGGACCATTACAGGCCTATTTCGGAATAATTTCGGAACTAGTTTGGTATCGTTTTGGAACTTGTCTGGGATCATTTCGGAACTAGTTCGGGATAATTTTTGGTCCGTTTCAGAACCTATTTAGGACTAGTTCACGACCATTTAAGGCTAATTTTGGGACTACCTCTAGGCCATTTAGAGACTAATTCAAGACTATTTCGGGATTATATCGGGACCGTTTCGAGACGTGTTCATGACTTTTGCAGAACCATTTCGGGACTAGTTGGGGTAATTTCGTGACCATTTCGAGACTAGTTAAGGACAACTTCGGAAACATTTTGGGACTAGTTCAGCATCATTTGGTGACAAGTAGGTAGGGATAATTTCGGGACTTTTTGAGATTGTAGACTCTTTGCGAATTTTTCGCAATTTTTTTAATAGTTTTGTTCTCTTTGTCGGGAAATTTGGAATGTGGCGGAAGTCACCGATATTTTTGTGGTCCTCATGCAGTTTTTAAGCACTTTTCAATATATTTCGTGTCTAATTTTTTTCGGATTTTTTGGAGTTTTTTTTTTTTGATTTCGGCGAAAGCCTCTTATTTCGGTTAATTAGAGATACGTCAAGTTTTCCGGTATTCGAGACCTTTTACAAATCTTGAACGACGTTCAAAATTTTTCGTTTTTTTCATATACATATACATAATATTATATTATAATGAATTTTACAGGATATTTCTAAATCTTTAGATTTTTTCGGGATTTTTCATATTTCATATAATTCGGGATGCGTCGATACTTGCCGATATTTTTTGGGAGTTTTTGATATGTTGTGTCCGATTTTTCCGTATTTTCGGGATTTTTTCTGAATCCTTGACGATTTTTTCAGCACTCTTGAACATTGTGATGGAACGCTTCGGATTTTTTCGAAAACTTTTGAGCTCAAAAGTTTATTTAAATTATGAATTTTTATTTTACGAATGCCAAAAAAAAGACAAAGAGTAAAAATTTCCGGTAATTCCCTGCTTCAAAAAGCCAGACATGTTTATTTTTGCCCTGAAATAAAAAATTAGCTCTCTTTTATATTTAAAAAAATGCAGAGTCTCTTAAAAACCTTAAAATTGTTTGCACTGCAGTTAATAAAAAAAGACACTTTCTCCACAAAACTCAATTTCACTATATTGGATTTTCAGTGTGCACTTTACCAGTGATTACAACGATAAATGTACTCACAATTCGAATAGAGACAGTAAAAACAAAATTCCATCTAATACATGTGCTAAATGTACAAGTAATCTTTGCAAAATGAAAAAAAAAGAATAAATATAATTAAAACAAAAAAAAAAAACCCAAATTGTATTGTATTCTTTGTTTTTACTTTTTTTTGCAGCATTTACAGGCAACTCAACGAAATTTCAGATTCTGGCTGATGGATTACAGGTCCGCAAGGTAACGCAGAACGACACCGGCGAATATACGTGCCGCGCCTATCAAGTGAACACCATCGCTTCGGACATGCAGGAGCGCACCATTTTGATGAAAATCGAACGTGAGTAGGATGTTTACTGCCTATGCGATATGAGCAAAT
>NW_023458560.1:64063553-64070780 GCF_013731165.1 Rhagoletis pomonella
GGGGGGATTTATGGAGGATGAAATTTGTGCGCTGCATTCGAGGTATTTATGCATGTGTGTATTCGTATAGTATGCATGTGTGGGTGAATGGTGAATGCATGCAAGTTGTATGTACTATATATGTATGTATGTACGTATTCCGAAAAGCAACTGCAAAATAATAATAAAGCATTTTCGCACATTGCAATGCTGACTGACTGGCTGTAGCCTTGCGTTCGGTTGCTTGTAGTGCTCTGCCAATATTTATACATACGGATTTTCGTTGCCATTTGCGCACATGGCGCTTAAAATCGGCAACAACATGACAGTGTCAGCTGTGGCATTAACAGCAACAACACAGCTATGCAGCTACATGCAACATGCACGGCACTGTATCATAATTGAGTAGCGGAGTTGTAAAAATTGCACTTGCAACCAACAGCTGCAACATCAGCAATGCAGCCGTGAATGAAACATTGAGTGAATGTAGGAAATGGATGACGCCAAGGTGGCTTTGTGTGTGTGTGCATGTGTATGTGTGCGTGGATATTCTGCTTTTTCTTAAAATTCAGGCATTTACATTCCTTTCAAAATGCAATAACGTACTAATATATACATACATACGTTGGTAAGTACATAAATTCGTACATTCATTCGAAGAATTATATAACTACGCTGTCGATTTTAGTTAACCAAACAAAGTGGGTTGTTTTAAACTTAATGGATTGTAATGTAAAAATACTTATAGTGTGATACACAAGTTCCGGAACGCTACTGAAAAAGCGCGCCGTGTCGAAAAAAGTTTGTAACTAACCCTTTTTGTATGAGAGCTAGAAGAGTATTCATTTTCTTTATAATCATACTTTAAATCGCCGTTGCAACCCTTGCGGAAATATGTGCAGCAATTCCAGTTATCAGTGGTTTTTCAAAGTCAGCTGTATGAAGGAAAACAAAGTGGAACGGAATTAAAAAAAAAAGCTCATCAAGGGTTTATTTATAGTAAAATTGTTCGATTTTACATACTTTGAAGAAAATGACGGATTATATTGTATTTTCGATTATAGCAGCGGAGTAAATAAAAGAGCGGGCTATGGAATTGAATTCACTGAGGTATGCGTAGCTTTTTAATCGTAAGCTTTCTAATTCGCAACGGAACTCTCCGTACTAGTAGCTCTCTGTCTTCAAACTTAACTCCCTGTACTCTGTTGTAGCGACTTTATATATCTGCGCCACCCTTTTTTTAGTCAGTCTGCCTGCTTATTGGAATTTGGGGTACACTCCTATTGACGTTTCTCGATTTCGATGCTTTTACGTTCCGATCCCACACACTCGCTAGTCCAAACGCTACAGGCCTAATTATCCGGACCAATTTTGTTTTATCTAAAGGCCTTCCAATGGTTTGGACTCGATACACCATCATTTTTGCCGCAGCCTCCCAAGGAAATGTATACAAAAGTATCCACTTCTTTGTTTAAGGTATCCACGTCTTCTTCTTCTTCTTATTTGGCAGTACCACCGTTTGTCGGTTTGAGCCGATACCAAAAAGCTTCTTCAATTGCTTCTCTCCTGTGCCAATGTGCGCCAGTTAGTTATCCCGAGCGCAGACAGATCGCCCTTGGGCGCCCTTGCTTTCGTTGTCCACCCATGGGTGCGGAGTCAGGGATCTTTTCACCGGAGCGTCGTAATCCATAGGTACAACATGTCCTAGCCAGCGCAATCGCTGTGTTTTTATGCGCTTAATTATGTATGTCCATGTCGTTAAAAAGCTCATACAGTTCGTCAATCCATCTTCTCCGATACCCGTCACTCAGTGTGTAATTTCGGCGATTAAGGGGAAGGAAAATCATAGTGCCTACAATTTTGACTCTAGAACTTTTTTTTTGTTTTTTAGTTATGTTCTTCTAATTGAATGTATAATTACGATTTCGTTAAAATTTTCGGAATGTATTAGATTCATAGTAAGGTGTAAAGTATTTACAAAAAATAGTCCCGCTAGATGGTGCTTTAGTTGAACTATTGACTAACATGATTTAATTTCTAATGTCTTCGCACTTTTTTTCTGGCAGTTTCCAACTTTTACAATAAATATAGTGTTTTAAAATGGCTGTACAAAAATTAAAACAAAAAAAAAAAAGAAATTTAAATAATTATTTGTGTTTCTTCTCATTGCCTCGCGTCTACATCTGCTATGGGCACTCGCACTGAACTTTCAGTCTTCTAGCATACGAGATCTTATCGCAGAGAAATTTTTGAACGTGGGCATTTCATCGCATACAATTTCAGGGTAAATAAATATGTTGTTATGTTTTATAAATGCCGCGAAGATTTTATCTTTTCTTCTTGGTTGTGCTTTAACGGCACTTCTCCGAATTACACCAATTCTTTCTTACTCGGAATTAGAAAAAAATAATATGAAAAAATTTTGTTAAACTTGATCTATATATGCGACAATTCTGTATAATTTTGTACAAAAATATGGTTCATTCAACAACAAAAAACATAAAACATAATTCCTAAACTTTGTGCAAAACTCGCGAAAATTCAGCAAATTTTCATGAAAATTTTCAACCTTTTAATCAGATGTTTTAGAATTTTTTCGAGTGTTCAGATTTGTAGCCCAATAAATTTTATTATAATAAAATGTAAGTTTTAAGTAGCTAGGAATTACTGTTGATTTTTGGCAATTTTTTTTCACGCAGTCTCTTCCATACGAACAATTTTTTTTCGAAAACACTTTATATGGAAAAAATACAAAACACCTTCATCAAAAAAAATCGCAATTTTTGACTAACTCCGAACTTGCATTTGATTAAAAAGTTGAAAATTTTGATGAAAATTCGCTGAATTTTCGCGAGTTTTGCACAAAGTTTAGGAATTATATTTGTATGTTTTTGTTGTTTTTGAATGAACCATATTTTTATACAAAATTGGCGGAAAAATATTAGATAAAAAATTGTGGCATATATAGTGAAAAATTTGCTGTGCCAATAATTTGTTGCGACAGTGTACATATTTTTAATAAACGAAAATATCACTTAAACACTAATATTTTGCTTAAAAAGTAGCGCGCGCATTAACCCACGAATCTTACCTTTTAAATCCAATTAACTTAGCCACAGCCAGTCGCCTTTAGCGAATCGACTCATTAGTGAATAAATGCCCAAATTGTTGGGGTCTGCACAAAATCCAGTGCAACAACAGAAAGCAAGCAGGACGATGCAACCAATTACTTAATGTGAAGCAGTTGATCGAGTTGAAAATGGCCAACGGTGTTGGGTGAAATGTAAGCGGTTATATCCGAATCGGAAAATTTGCTCCTAAAATTGTTTTAGCAAATTCGGAAACATGTATGTATGTGCATTCAAATGTACATCGATGACTACCTGGCCAGTAGGAAAATATTTGACACGAGTAGAAACATGTTTATGTTTATATTTGGTACAAAATTAAAATTTTTGAATAGGCTCCGGATAACAGATATCTCGTTGCAAATTCTTCGCTCTTAATTTGTTTTAAGAATAACGTTACCGCAACCCTGGGAAAGAAAGGAGACAATTAGCGAAGTTTTAGCGAAGGGGTGAGCTCCCTGATAAGCAAAAATGATTCAGGTAAAAAATAAAAATAAAAAATAAATCGGGCCTTTCCATGTATTTTCTTTAACATAAACTTTAACTGCACGCAAAAAAATTGCTTATTTAATTGAGATTTCAGAAAGGTGCCACTATTATTATTTCGAATAGAAACAAAATAACCGACCAATGACATGCTAAATAGTACAAAGGTACATTATTAGCTGCTCCTGACATTATTTTATTATACTTACCGGAATTCGGACTAGAGTCTATAACAATATTTTTTGTGAAGGATGGGTTCACGTGAAATAAAATATAAATGAGTTGTTTGAAGAAAAATGTATTCATTTATTGATAAAAAAATGCTCAAATCGGGGACCTTCTACTCTAATACAAGCTCGACACTTCTTAAGAAAAACGCTTCTAGAGTTTTTACACTCAATTGAGCTATCTCAGCAGCAGCTCAATTTATTTGTTCCCGCAAATGCTAATCGTTACGAATTGTTTCTGAATAAATTTTGTCTTTAAGATAGCCCCAGTAGACGAAATCTATTGGGTTTAGCTCTGGCGATCGAACTGGCCCGCATCGTTCAATCCATCGGCGAGGATAGATAAGTTTCGTCTAAATGAGCTCTTACTTTACGCCCGTAGTGAGCAGGGCGCCCATAATTTGTTCCCGTTTCGTTCTCTGTGAGAACGTTCCTGAGACTTTTGTTCCCAATTTGTTTTTCGAGAGAATGTTCCGGAAGATTTTGCTCCGTTTTTGGGAAAGTTCCCAGGTGACTGTTCTTATTTGTATAATATCCGTTGAGAACGTTATTGAAAATTGTGTTCTCACCTTCGTTCTTATGAAAATACTTCCGAAAGTTTTATTCTGATTTCGATTTGGGTTTTTTAGCATTCTTCAGAACAAAGCAGAGTTATCGGTCCCTCTAACATATTTAGAAGAACATAGAACAAAAATTAGACTTTTATACGAATAATTTCTGTTAGGCTCCACAAAATTACTGGAATCTTATAAGACATTAGCGACAGCTTTCAAAATATTTCAAGGCAAAGAAACATTTTGGAATATCTTTAACCTTTTTAGATTTTCAGCAAAAGTGTAATTCTTTATAATTTGTACTAACCTTATTTGGATCTAAACCCTTTTTAGTATACTGGACTAAAAAAACTTTCGTATCACATTCGCACATTTGTGGCGGTACTGATATGCAGTTTAGATAGGCCTTTCAAGATGGCCAACATAATCATGACATGGGCCCGTTTTAAGGTAGGCAGTGTCAACAGAAAAATACTTTAAGATATTAGGAATCAGCGAGAAAGACTAAAATTAATTCCAAAAATATAAATACTATTTACGTGCTGGTTTCAATAGAAAATTAAGAGAAAATTGCTTTCATGATACTGGTTATAAGTCAGAAGCTCCTCGATTTGGCTTCAAACCTTCTTAGTAGTGAATTTTTTGGTCATTAAAAGCCCGTTTAACTCGGTTCTTATAAACCAGACTTTATTTGAATTTTAACTTTGGTCCGAGGTTTGTAACTACCAGAAGAAGAAGATAATGTTTACTTAAATTATCGGAACGTCGATTTGAGTCGATTAAGCTATGTCTGTCTGTGTGTGTGAATGCAAAGTACTCTCTGGCGGAACTCGTGACACTGGTAAAGCCGAAGATTTCTGACACTGGCAGAGCCGAGGCCATACGACACTGGCGACACTGGAAAATTGCGAATATTCAGACACTCTATTGATTTTTTAGTGATGCGAAATGATAATAAAATATAGAATAAAAAAAAAAATAAACTAGTGTACATTATTTGATCGCATCTCTCAACTTTTTAATGGTGGAGGTAATCGCTTCGGAAATTTAAGCATTAATTAAGAAATCTAAGAAATTGTTTCGAATACCTTTCGGGTATGTCACATTTTTGCCCTTTGGAATATCAAACACTTTCGCCTACAATAACATTTTGGTTTCATATTTATCGTCAGCTTGTGGCAATCGACACCGACATGCCTAATGCATCTATCTACAGCCAAAAACAATGCTGGCGCCAGTTAATACAGAAACAACCGCTACAATGCCCCCTGTAATGCAAATGTACTTTCAGCAGCAAGTATAGTTTTTGGCGAAATCCTCCTCAAAATACACAGATCCTAGCTTTCCTAGCGATGCATGTGCGCGTGTGCCTAAATCTACCTATGATGCCCTCCCTCGCTCCTGCTTGTGCCAGCTAATGAGCAGCGTTTGCTGCCAGACAATAAAACGAATCCGTGCTTTCAATACTAAATGCGCTTACCACTGAGAAACCATTGATTTTGCTGGCTGCCTGGCTGCATGGCTCGACGTCTGTTGGTTGTCATTGTTGTTAGATACGCCCATTCTCCTTATTTCAGTTGAGTTCATTCGTTTCGTTTCGTTGTTATTTGGTAATGTCGTTGACATTTTTGGATTTCGTTGCATTGTCGGTTGTCGGGTTAACAGTACATACCGCTATCGCAGCTCTGGCTGTTTGTCTGCCTATGGGCCATAGAAAATTTGAATTGGCCTTTTTGAGTGCGTTTTGTAGTGATTTTCTAATTTCGATGATTTTGCATTTCATCGATTGTTGCCAACCGAGCATCAACAACAATAAAAGATTTGCATCAGCCGTTAGCTGTTGTAGGCTTAGGAGGTGCACACATATATGGGTGGGTATAAGTAAAATATGCCTAAATTCTGAGTGCAAGTGCATAAGCAGATACCTACATGGATACTCGTAGTTGGGAGCTTATTTCAGTCAGGCAAAATCGTGCACGTGCAGAATTTCGAATTGTTAATGAATTCATGTTTATTGAGCAAAATTGTGCAAAGTGCATACGTTAAGGCGTACGTGCGTTATGGAGTAGAGGTGCATTTTCTAATTCAAAATATGTACTTAATTTTTGTATGAAACTCTTTTAATACAGGCTTTATGGAAGTTTTAATTAATAACTCAATTGAGTATGGACCGAGTATGGACGAAATTCAGAAGCACCTGAGAAAGGTGCCACTATGAAAGCGACCTTCGAAATAACACAAACGGCAATAACGCAAAATTTGCTTTATTTCACTTTTAAATGGGAAATAATACCAAAATCTGAGTTTTGCTTTATTTCCAACAAAGGTTGGAAATAAAACAAATTTTGCCTCATTTCCCATTGCTTATTTATACTATTTGTAAAAAAAAAAAACAGTTTACTGACAGAAGGAAAAAGAACTTTGTTTATTCCAAAAATACAATTAAACCAAGGCACATTGAACAGGTAATATCAGTATAGCAGCTGATTTGATTTTTTTCAAATTATTTGTTCTCGAAAATGTCAAATATTTTACATTTGACTTTATTAATTTATTAATTTGTTAAATTTAAATTACAAATAACTTTACAATTTTCCATTAAAGCTAAAGAAGGTTGTAATGAGGTATGTCTGTGTACTTTACATGGAATTTGGAGCGTAGACAGGACAATGTTAAATATTTTTTTAGATGCACATAGTGATTTATCTGCAGATCGCAATACATATAAATTTAAATGTGAATTGAATTTGCAACGAATGTGAATTAAAAATAACAATGAAAAAAAAAAAACATACCATACATGACAGCTAACGGGTGATTTTTTTGAGGTTAGGATTTTCATGCATTAGTATT
>NW_023458560.1:64070880-64083658 GCF_013731165.1 Rhagoletis pomonella
TCAAATCTTCCTAATATCAACTCTGGACTAACAATTTATCATTTTATCACTTATTTAAAACTAGATAAATGTTTTTACAACAAACAAAAAATGGCCGAAATGCTCTCATTCTCGTTTGCACTGCTGTTGCAGTCTGAGGCAAGAGTCTTCCTGAATCAAGTAGATCGTCTCGATAATAACATAGGACGATTCGAAAGTTATGCGTGGGTTGAGGTAATTATGAAAAATATATGAATATAAATGTGTATAAATACCCACAATAAATTAAAAGCGATTTGTACGTTGGACTTGCAACAAACAACTTGCTAAAATATTAGCTGTAAAATTTTTTAGAAATAGCGCATGGCAACAAAAAGTCAGCTTGAGTAAATTATTGTAATTCAAAATTATTTTTTTGCTTTTTGTTTGGCTTTTAGTTTTTTTGTATGCTTATTTGTGATTCCTTTTCCTTGAATTTTATGCGCCTCTTGGTGTTAATGGCCAACTGAAACAAAACAAAAGCGAGTAAATATTACTCGCGTTGCACATGTACGCTGATGGGTTGGTGATTTTTTGTTTGGTTTTCTTTAAATATATACTTTAATAAGAATATTAAATTTTCTGTTTATTTTTGTTTGTTTGTTTTTGTGTTGGTTAGATTTTTATTTTTTTTTGTTTAGGGCCATTACCTACAATTTCCGATAGTATTGTTGATGCGTTGCGTTTTGATGATTTTATTTAAACGTCGTATGTTGCATTAGATTCCAGTTTGTGGTGTGTGAAATAAATAATGTTAGGCTTACGAAGTACCTAGATCAATTATATGCTTTTGCGGAACGAATTCAGCGGCCAGAGGATTTAGAATGGAATGCTCTACATTGCATTCGCTCACAGCGAGCGAGGATAATGCTGCATTTAATTCTTCCGTCTTTGCTTTCTGCCACTCAGCCAATTCAGCTTCGAGCTCGTCCTCAAGCATTGCCTCAATGCACTCTTTCATAATGTCCTCTTCTTCGAGACGTTTCAATTCATTCTTATCGAACTCTTCTTCATTCTCCATCCACAAGTACTCGGAGAAATCCTGTTCATCTTCCAAATCTGATAGGGAATCATCCTCCTCCACTACATATTCAAATTGGTCAGACCAATCATTTGAAGGAACTTTCACAATCATTTTGTTTGTCAGTTTTTGTTTGAAGCTTTTACAAACCAGAACTTTTGTAAATCCGCTTATATCTGCTAAAATGCCAAAGAATTGCTGCTTCAAAAATTGCACTGAAAATTTTTCAATAATTCGTTAACACTACAAATTTATTAAAAATTATACACAAAAAATTTGACGTCCACACGTACAAAATCTTGTAGCTCGTACCGACCATGATACAAAAAAAGAAGGTAGTTTCATTTAATGACATTCGTTGTTGTTGCTAACCATTTGACTTTTAATAAAATTATGACATTTCATCAAATTCATGCTACCTGATTACTAGAAGAAATATATTTTTTTAAGCAGAAGATTTTATCAGTACATTCAAAGATGTGGAATATGATGAACTAGAAAATTATGCCGGCTAAATGATTTCGCAAATGGGGTTGACGACTAGGTTTCAGAACGCATGAAGAAAGTGTAACTGCAAAACCGCGTAACTGACATTTTTTTCAAAAAATTGGATTTGCTCACACAAGCTCTTGGCTCAACCCTTATCCAATCGTCCTGAAATGGGATTTCTTTGTAAAAAAGAGAACCATTTTGAAATGTGAGTGTTTTTACTCTCTTCTAAATAATTTATGCAACCTCACATACGCAGTTGTGCATTTTGTTGGTACACGGTTTTGTACTTTAAACGACGATCTGTTAGCTGTTTATCGGAGGGCGGTCTGTTCAAGCCGACTTCAGGTGTTTTGCATAAATTGAAAATTTGTGAAATTTAATGATGCTAAAAGCCTAATTTTTTGCAAAATCTGATGAGAAATTTAAAAGCAAACTTGAACCTAAATATAAAAAGGTTTTATTTGGGAAGAACATTCTTTAGAATTTGATTTTTAAATCGCAAGATTGCATTAAAAAAAAAAAAAACAGAAAAATGCGCGCGTGGTTTTTATTACAAAATGAAAAGAACAATTACGATGAAGTCTCCTTTAACAGTACCAAGTACTGATAATGGTTTTTGATTTGAAATGTTATTACATTAGTATAAATATGGGAAAGAAAATACTCCGATTTATTGTTTTAATATCATCAAAGTGGCAAGGCCGTTGATAATACTCACAAATTATGAAACTTCAAAAAATTTTATTATCCGTCAAAAGTTGTTTATTGAAACTACCTTCTTTTTTGTATCATGGTACCGACCATGGTGGAATTATACAAGGTGTTGTACGTAGTGACAGCTCATGTCGACGGCTCCCTTAGAAAAGGTTGTAATATGGAAGCACTAGAGAAACGGGAAGAAAAAAAGCCCGCTTTGCGAAGTAGTACGAAATTTGGTACTATTTTTCATATCAAATTTTGCATACAAATAGCTACAAACGGTATATTATAAGCTAAATTCGCGAAAGTAGTATATATTACGTACTACTTATGCAATAAATGGTAATTTAGTTTATTAAACACAATGTCCTATAATTATAGTCAAACTTCCAAAACCAAAAAATTAGGGGTGACCCCGAGTCGTTACAACATGACGGAATCGACAAAAGGGCGCATCGACGGATGGGGAGAATATTTCATCGTACAAAATGCCAACTAAAGATGTGGAGCTTGTATCGCAATGCAAGCTGCGACCGTTCTGAACTGAGATGCCAGACAAATGGTTTCTACAAATTGAGGCCACCTTTCAGTCGTACAAGACCACATCTTATGTCGGTAAATATAATCTGGTTCTCTCAGCAATTAGCAGCGATGCTTTAAAGGAAGCTGCGGATGTTTTAAAAACCTTACCAACTCAAGACCGATATATTAACCTCAAAAGTCAACTACTGTCACGTTTTACTGATTCAGCCGACCCACATAGGGTATTTGGCTGATTTAGGCGGCCAAAATTATTTTTATGAATATTTCAACTCGAAATGTTCAGAAAAGACGTGTTTTGATATTTAGAATTGTAAATGTTTAAAATCAAGTAAAGGAAGGGGAGGACGTCCCATTATTCCACCAAAACAAGAAACTTAACGTTTGACATCGATAGACTCCATGTTGCCGTGGTCCGATTGTAGGAGGACGCATACTTACGTGTTCGTATCTAGGTTGGAAGATTAAATGCATTGGTGCAATATGGGAATCGGAAATGGTTTTGAAAACGCTTTATTTTTAGCAACCTCCTAGGGTGGTCACCGGTTAAAAAAATCAGATTCCACTTTAATTTAGGGAATTAGATAATTCAAATATGTATCACAGTAAAAGTAAGAAAATGTAATAAAACTACATTTTTGTAATAATTACAGTAATATAACAGTCTTATTTATTGTTAAATGAATGTTGTAAGTATTAACTTGGAGTAAATTAGGGTCCACAATTACTGAAACATCGGCGTTTTCGTATTTTAAACGTATTGCTTTTCCATGCCAAGATAATTAAGTGCACCGAGTTTGGTATAAATTTATACAAATTGACAGCATCGCGACAATTGTGCACCCTACGTCGAATTTGTCCAAAAGCAAGTCAGACGCATTCTAAGCTAACCTGTTGAAGGATTACATAGAGATCACACTACGTGATGCTGCACCAAATGTCGATAGTGAAACAACCGTACACCACATTGTCACCAATGGTCCCCCAGTCCACGAGCGCCCACGCAAACTCACTGGTGAGAAGTTAAACGCCGCAAAAGAAGATTTTAATCTGTTGCTGCATCATAGGTGTCATAACACCTTCGAGCAATCAATGGACAAGTCCCATCCACATGATGCCCAAAGAGTCCGGTGGCTGGCGCACTGCAGGAGACTTTCGCTTAAAAATCAACATAAAAAAATTCCATATCGGTGGAAGTGAAGTAGTCTACTTAGGCTATTCTGTGAGCCAGCATTGTTACCAGCCTCCTGAGGAAAAAGTTATCCAAAGCCTCAAACAGTTGTTGACTCGCGCCGCTTCCTCGGTATTGTAAATTATTAAGGCCTGTATGCAGCTCTCAAGAAAAGCAAAAACTCCATATAAAATGACGTACAAGAAATGGCTAAGAAATTTTCTTGAGTCAAATTTCCTTAAGGCAGTACGCAGTTCTTAAGAAATTTACTACGCTTTCTACTACGGTTTTCTAAAGTTTTTTGTGAAAAAAGAGCACAAGGCAACCCAGGTTTGCAACAGAAATATATGCCCGTTCCATTATTTCTTGAGGAAAGAGTGAGGCAACAGGCTGTGAAGTATCAAAAATGTCAAAATTCCTTGGACACACACACGAAATAATGGCAATTTTTTCTTGACCGTTTTCTTGAGAGCTGCATACAGGGCTTTAT
Organism: Rhagoletis pomonella; assembly: GCF_013731165.1. Taxonomy (NCBI): domain Eukaryota; kingdom Metazoa; phylum Arthropoda; class Insecta; order Diptera; family Tephritidae; genus Rhagoletis; species Rhagoletis pomonella. Next base: position 64,075,312 of record NW_023458560.1, read on the forward strand.
AGGCGTATTTTGCCTCACGCAGCAGAAATTCAAGCTTCCCTCAGTGAGTGCCTGAAAACAGCGCCCATCTCGCTGTAAATCCTTTAGAGAATACACAAAGCCCACGTTTTTTGTCGAATTAAAGTTTAAAATTTGTTATTTAATTTTCCGTTGTCAACGAATAAGAATAAAGTAAATGTCAAATAATTGTTCAGTGATTGCAAATCAGTTTTAGAATAGGGAATGAGGTAGTTTAGTACTTTTTTTAAGGCGGTAAAATGTAGTTTTTTCAAGAGGGAAACATCGATTTTGCTAAGGGAGTCAAGATGGCGGATTAGAGCGAGAACGCTGTCAATATCCAACACCTTGTATTATTCCACCATGGTACCGACCATGATACAAAAAACAAGGTAGTTCCATTGTCACTTTTTCGTCGCCATATTAACAACCTGACAATTAAGCAGATTGTGACATTTCGTGCTACCATACCCAATATCTAAAATCCTTCAAATTTTCTTATTAATGTTTTGTCGATTTAAAAATATTTTGTTCTTAAGCATAGCATAATAAGAAATAAACAAGAAATAAGTGTTAAATTCCACAACATTTCGTTGATACATTTTTGCAACATGAAGCTAGCAACACAATTTTCATGACATTTTTAAATACACATGTACATTTTAAATTGTGTGATAGCTGACAGTTTATAGAATTCAGTAGCGACGAAAACAAAGGGGGGTTAAGTGGTTAAACCTTACCCAAGTCGATCATAAAACTTGCGACGCAATTTCGGCTTATGCCTGTGGGTCTTGGCAAGAATATAATCCCTGAAGGTTTAGCTTAAAATGGTTTTCGGGATACACCCTGTGATCATGTTACTTTCCAGAAGGTGTGGCGCCCGTTTTTCTGTACATATTTCCATTGGAAAAATGCCTCATCTCAGTATGCTAGGTAAATGCTTCCAGAGGTTTTTATGCGTCACCAGAATTTTAGTTTATTTGGCTTATACCGCTAGCTCTTTTGAACGGCTACGAGATTGTTTTCATATACCCCCATTTTTCATAGGTTTGGGATTGATTTCATTTACCTCTATTCCTAGTTCTACGGTGGCATGCCGCATTTTCCAATAAACTCTTATTTTTCCATGAGCTTAAGATTGACTTCATATACATATATCCATACAAAGTTCCAGGACACTACCACAAATACTTCCAGAGATATCCACTATGAAAAATTCGATTTGTATGGAAGGTTCTACACGCCCTTTAGATATCGGTTTTGTTTTAGCCTATAACCATTATTGGAAAACTTGTGTCCGAAATTTCAAAAAAATCGGCATTGTGACTCCTCAAGCGAAATGATTGCAAAATAAATAATATAAAAAAAACTTTTTAATATACAACGCTTTTATAAATGGACTAAAAAGTAGAAAATAATATTTCTCAGTCCCATAGAATTTGTTTTGATAACTTTTGATTTTGAGATTTTAGCAAAAGTCGTTATAACCAATTTATGAGATTGAAAATGAAAAGCGTGGGGCGCATATAATAGCCACCTGAATTGATATGAAGGGTAATATATGTTCGTATGTATGTGGATATATGAATAACGACCGCTTAAAATCGATCTCAAATTTGTACTTTCGCTGAAGAAATTTTAGGTCTATGTTATGTAGTTTGCCTATTGTCAATTAAATATAATGCTTTGTATTGCATGCGCTCCACGCTTTTCATTCTCAATCTCATAAATTGGTTATAACGACTTTTGCTAAAATTTCAAAATCAAAAGTTATCAAAACAAATTCTATGGGACTGAGAAATATTATTTTCTACTTTTTAGTCCATTTATAAAAGCGTTGTATATTAAAAAGTTTTTTTTGATAGTATTTATTTTCTACTTTTTAGTCCTGTCTGAATAAAATTTTGCAATAGATATTAAAATAATTCAACGATATTAATAGAAAGGTGCACACACATGCATTTACATATATATGTACATACAAACGAGCACCAATTAATTTTATTTAAAGAAATGGCGTGTCGTCTATTTCCGCTGTAGCAAACGTAGTACATAGGGCGACATCTAGATGTCATCTACCTCGCCCTATTCCCTACAGCTGTCGCCCTATGCACTATGCTTTTTTATAGGAACTTTTCAAAGCTTTGCTTTGGTGTCGAACACACAACATTGAAAGTTTCTGGATCCACAACATTGAAAGTTTCTGGACGCACAACATTGCAAGTTGATAAAAGCGTTGTAATAAAATGAAATCAAACATCGTAGTTGACCAAAAAAGAATATTCGACTTCATTCTCTTAACTTCTCAGAATGTAGAAAAGCTAAGAGATATATAATAAGATAGGATATATTAAAACAGCCTCCAAAACATTTACTAAAGACACCCCTGGAGTACACAAATCAGTTTTATTGAAAATTTGTTTTTATCTATTTATTTTATCCTTCAATTTTGGGTGCGTCAAAATTTCATGTGAAAACAATGTGTTGCTAGAAAAATTTTACGGCCCATGGGTACCAAATTACATTACATTGCTGTTAAATGGACAAAGACAAAATGTATTAAATAACACATCGAAATGTGTAATTTCAGTAATTTGTGTAAATGTGTAATTTCAGAATTACATCAGAATCACGTATCCGATATAGAAAACTACATTGTGAAATAATGAGATGACATGAGGACACTAACATAATTTGAAAATATGTTCACTAAAATTGTATTAATATTAAAATAAGGATTTGGCAAGTTGTTATCGAATTTAATGTAAAATTTAAACGTTTTCAAGATAAGATATTGATTATTTTTAAAAGGTATATATTAATACAACTATTTTCTTTATAATCCCAAATTTAGGATATAAAATGTCCCACCGCACAAACCTTACAATTGGGTAATGCCGCTTCGAATTTTTCACAATTGAGCAATTGTCAAAAATCTGCTTTTTAATCAAAAAGTTGTTTATTGAAACTACTTTATTTTTTTTTGTATCATGGTTCCGACAGTGTTTCTTCTCACAAAAATTCTAAATTGTTAAAATCTATTTGCATGTGAAACATTTTCCATACAAAACCAGCGATTAAATGGCAGCTTTTGGAAAGCTCGCCCAACTCAGCAGCACAACCGCTGATTACTGGGCCTGGCACAGAATGGTGGATCAATGCTTCGAGAAGCGAACCAATTTACTAAGAAAGAAAGTTGCAACCATGATACAATAATTTTTAGAAGGTAGTTTCACTTCTTCTTCTTATCCGCCATGTTAGCTATCTGACAGAAAACGTGTTTCGTATTTTTTGTTGTACCAACTTTTTCAAAAAAAAAATCCAGCTTTTGACGTTGGAAAAATAAAACAAAGAAAAGCCAAACATATAACTAGAGAAATTTTCGAATATTTTGTAATAATTTTCTTCATAAAAAATTAACCGCTGCTTTCGTGGATATTGCAACACACGGAATAGATGCAAGGACACAGCTATAAGAGCCACCGCACACCACAGACTTTATCGGCCGCCTATTTAAATGAGAGGGCTCGCCTGAAATATGTACATGAAGATGTATGGAGGTGCGCACATTACACCAGCTTAATCGCTCTGACCAATAAGTTGTGGTGCAATGGAAAGACTAGCGAGCACATCTAAATTGGCGGCCGATAAAGTCCGTGGTGTGCGATGGATCTAATCCATTATAAACAAGAAATATTGCTGTTATATTTTAATAAAAAATAAAATAAACAAGTAAGAAAGTCTAAGTTCGGGCGGAGCCGAACATTAAATACCCGGCGCAAGTATTAAATATATGTTTTTTCACCCTTCCGAAACCTTCCGCTAGATGGTAAGCCGAGGTGTATCAATTTTGAGTAAATTAGCGTCCTTCAATTTTGAAATATTGAAGTTTCAAGCATTTCCTAAATTTACCGTTATATGAGAATCGGCCGTTATTTTAGTCCGATTTCAATAATTTTCAACGTTTTGCTTTTATGTGGCAAGTACAATAACCATACCGAGTTTGGTACAAATTGGTAGAACGGTTACCGATATACTTATATGTGATCATAAGTGGGCGGTGCCACGCCTATTTTCCAAAATTTTACCATAAACGTATTTCTTGGTAAAGAATTGTTGCAAGCATCAATTTTGAATAAATTAGCTTCAATGTTTAATGATTTATCGAAGATTTTGTATTTCTCTAAATTACCGTTATATGGGATGTGGGCGTGGTTATTGTCCGATTTTAAAAAGTTTCGGCGGTTTTTTATGCTGTACCAAGGCCAACAACTGTGCCAAGTTTGGAAGAAATTGGTGTAGCGGTTACCAAGATATACACATGTAACCATAAGTGGGCGTGGCTACGCCCATTTTCCAAAAATTTATAATATTCTTATTTTTCGTCTAAAAATTATTGTAAATATCAATTTTGAGTGAATTATCTTCAGTAGTTACTAAAATATCGCAGTTTTCGTATTTCTGGAAATTACCGTTATATGGGAAGTGGGCGTGGTTACAGTCCGATTTCGCCCATTTTCAATACCAACCTACCTTGGATTAAGAGAAACCTACATACCAAATTTCGTTGAGATATCTCAATTTTTGCTCGAGTTATCGTGTACACGGACGGACGGACAGACAGACATGGCTTAATCGATTTCTTTTTTCATCCTGATCATTTATGTATACATTTGTCTATATCTATCTCGATTCGTTTTGGCTGTTACAAACAACCGTTATGTGAACAAAATTAATATACCCTTGTGCACAAGTGCGCTCGGGTATAAAAATATCTAAAATAACAAGCGATAATCCCCAAGTTCTATATCGTAGCAGTGGCCACATTGCGTGTTTGTCACAGACGCGGTTTATGTCAAAAATTTTGAAGTGAAACTACCTTCTAAAAATTATTGTATCATGGTTGCAACAATTTTAATTTTTTCAATTTAAATTTTTTACCTTTTACGTATTTCGCATGGCACGCTTTGATGTAGAAGAAAAAAATCAGAACAGTTTTTGGCAACTTCGATACTAGAAGCAACAACAAAATACAGGCAAATGTTGTTTTTGCTCAAATGCTCTAAACCTGTTTGATAGGCCTTGAATTAAACAAAAAAATGTGATATAATTCATATGAAGAAAGTAATATTCACAAAATATTTTTACTTATGAAAAGTCTAACAAAATATAGGAAAAGCATCGTCTTTAAAAACTGCTCCACATATTGGACATAGCGCTTTTGTATAAATTTTTTCTGCATGCTTTTTAATATATGTTGAAAACATTGCTGGAAAACCTTCAAATGTTTGCATGGAACCATGTCGCAATAAACAGATGAAGTAATAAAACGGCTTTCTCGCTTTATTCTGACATTCGACTGCCTTATAGTCACATTTTATAGGCAAATTTTCAAATAAAGCAGTGGGCACCTGGTAAATTCCACTATGGGTGGGATGCACGCAATAACACCATACACAATAATTCCCATTACTTGGACGACATTAAAAAGCAGTTTCAGAAGTGAACTAGTGTTATTTTATAATTTTTCCTTTTTCTAAACGGTTATAATGCCACCAGTACAAAATTGCGAAAGGAGAGGAGGGGCGGGGAACGTGAGCGCGACGCCAGGCACTTTCAAAATTGTATACTTACAAATACGTCCATTTAACTTGTTCATGTACTATTTTTTGTCAAATGTAACTGGGTGACTATTTTGCCTTATTACTCAAATTGTTAAGTATAAAAGTTGGTCTTATTGCTCAACGAATTTCCTTTGTATATCTTTTTTATCAGCTCAAGTTTTGGATAAGCGACTGGCAAAAGTAAATGAAATGGCTACAAATTGCTTCCTCGTCCTAAAATTTCCATGGATTTGTGGTTATATCTGCAATCAGAATGCATTTACGCCAAACCAAAAGCAAAACATTGAACATTTACGTAAACGCTAAATAAAATCTATTTAGTATTTAATATCGCAAATAATCTAGGCCGCTTGAGTCACATGCGCTTTTTAAACAGTTATTTTCGCCTTAAGCCTTTGATTTATGACCTCAAATTGCAACTCTGTCTTCCACTCCACTCTTTCGCTTCATTTCTTTTTTTTTCACCAGTTACTGCCCGCAATTCTTTTCCAATTTTTCTCACATTTTTTATAAATCCCACTGTCTACAACTTTTCGTTTCTTCTCCACTCCACAAACCGCTTCATATTGCTCACCAAACTTTAGTCATCAATCATTTTTCTGCGGTTGCGTGTAGTTTCCCAAGTAGAATGCCAACCACACATTGATGCAGTGCAGCGCGTGTCGCTGAGTTCGATTTGCCGTTGAAAAATGTACCTACGCAGGCACTTATCATTCAATGGCCACAACTGGCCGAACATGCTGCTATATTTTCTCTGTTACTTACTATTTTTTCCCCGACTATTCTCCTTTTCGGGGTTGCTTTTGTTCAACGTTTTGGCTGCGGCAGCAATTTGTTGCTAGACAAATGGCCTTGTAAATGATAGTTCAGCTGTGTTTAATCCTTGATAAGTAACTAAGGATGTACATATGTATGTGTGTGAGCAAGCAAGTTAGTGTTTGGTGTGAATTATATTCGCCAGTTGGTCTTACTATATATTGTGGTAATTTAGCTAAATTCCAAAATTTGATTTTTTCCAATGGTATTTACCCATACCTTTTAGATGGAAATTCTCTTACAATACATAGATACATACATACATATATGAATGAATGAAGACATCGCAGAAAATAGTGAAAATAAATGACATATGTACATACACATATACTTACATTGTACTAATACATATATATAAACATTAGACCGGGTCAGCTCCCTTAAAAAATGATTTCGAGAAGGTATAATCTTTCAACCTCGAAACGTCTTAAAAACACCTAGAATCGAGTTTTTTCCATAGCTGTCTATTTACGATGGGTTTTTACCCATTTTGAATAACGAAACTCTCTTTCAATAAATGATCTTTTTAATTCCATTTCAGTAATCGAAGTAAGTAAGTGAGGTCAACACCTTCTGAAGTATATATTTTCAACTCTATATACATTTTCTCATTTTGAGAGATTTAGCAATTAAAACGGTAAATTCCTCTTCATGTAAGTCTTAAATCAAGTGCTTTCGATTGATAAAAAACTTTTTTTTTTAGCGACCAAGCCTAATGTATGGATATAGACGCATTCATAAATACATGTTGCGGAACATTAATAACTCGGAGATTGGTTTAAATTTGCTCTGTATTGAGTGCGAATGTTCTCAGCCTTCACACAAATGACAGTCGTTTTGTTGTTCTTACGGCTAAGTTAATTATGTTATTAAGAACACAGCAACTTGTCTCTGTCATTGCCTTGCAAACATACAAATTTAGGTTAATCGCGCTTCCCGGCTTATAAGGTAATTCGCTTATGTTGGTTGGGAAGGAAATGCTATGCACCTTGTATTCACTTTTATGCAGCTATCCTAAGCTATTCTATTTCATTCGCTGGCGACAACAAGACAAAATGCCTGAGAATCGTTGGACTACAGAAACTCAAAGTATGCTAAAGAGACGAAATTCCCTTAAATGTCGAAATGTATTTGTCGACATTCGTGGAGACCTATTGATTCTGCCAAGTCGCTGTAAAGTAAAGCGCGCAATAGCCAACGAAGGTATTTACGCATTGACGTACACAACAAAATCCTGGTGTCGCCGCATGAGACTTTGACGCAATATAGTCACTGGCGCGATGTTGTAATTGTACACTTACGGAACTTCTCATTTGACGGTGTAGATGGCGCTCCTATCGCAATTGTTAAGTAGCTGCGTGCCCTTTTCACTCGACCTGACTTCGACCAGCACGAATCGTCAATCGCGACTCTGTTTGGCAATGTTCGATATTCTGATCGGCGGTATAATGTCTCCCAAACACTAAGGGCCAGTCTTCCATAGCACGGCTATGGTTTAAACTTAGATCAACTGCTCGAGCTGGGAGAAAGACAAATGCAGTTTACGTGATCTAAGTTTAAACTTGCACTGAAAACCTGCCCCTAAAAGTGCAACATCAAAGAATTCGCGTTACCGTATTAGAAGCAATGGAGCCATTACCGCGAGAGAAGAGTAAGTGCCAAATGCTTTTACTTGGCGTCGTTTTTTATCAAAATTATAAAATGTTCCCACAAACAAATAATTTCTTCATATAATGGTACTGCAAAGAATTTACAAGGCAAAAAAACAAAAAAAAAACAGCTCAAACTGGACCATCCATTCTCAAGTTATACGCAGTCTGACGTACTCAACTTTGATATACATATATGTATGTACATACAAATATTTATCTATATATATAAAATTCAAATTATGTATGTACCTATAGACA
>NW_023458560.1:64083758-64100889 GCF_013731165.1 Rhagoletis pomonella
AAGAAAATATGTAGAAAGTAAAGAATACAAACAACTGTGCTACCCTCTGTTGTTTACATTTTAGCAGCTGTTTATTAATTTGACAGCTGCTAGTGAAAATTTTACTAGCAGGAAAGGCCAAAAAAAGGAACGTAAGAACAAGAGAGAGCTGCTGGTTTCTGCTAGATTTTTGGGTTAAGAAACGCTTTCCAGCAAAAACTAGTGATAATTATCTATAAAGTAACAAAGCTAATGCCTTCAATATATGTACATATACACCATTTTGGCTGGGAGCGAATTGAGTTGAATGGGGACTTGAGTAAATTTGGATTGCATTTTTTCGTTGTAATCAAGGCATATCAAACAAGTAGTAGCATTAGAGCAAAAACAATGGGCCTCATGCATAAAAAAAAGCTAAAGCTCGGACTCAACTTTTGCACTGACGTAGTAAGCTTAAGCTCAAGAATTTGTGCTGAAAATCGAGTCGGAGCAAGAGGCCCAATATATTCGTGTATTTTGTTGTTGCTTCTGGTATCAAAAGTGTCAAAACCTGTTCTGATTTTTTTTTTCTTCTAAATCAAAGCGTCTCATGTGAAATACAAAAAATAAAAAATTTAAATTGGAAAAAATAAAAATTGTTGCAACTTTCTTTCTAAGTAAATTTGTTCGCTTCTCGAAGCATTGATCCATCGTTTGCAAGGCCCGGTAATCAGCGGTTATGCTGCTGAGTTGAGCGAACGTTCCAAAAGCTGCTATTCAATCGCTTGTTTTGTATGAAAAATGGTTTAACATGCAAATAGATTTTAAGAATTTAGAATTTTTGTGAGAAAAAATATGAAATATTTGACATTTTCGAGACCACATAATTTGAAAAAAAAAATCAAATCAGCTGCTCTACTGATACTACCTATTCAATGTGCCTTGGTTGTAATGAAGCATGGTTTTACGAATATGAACATAAAAATTAAGGTGGAAATGACGATGCATGTGAAAACGAAAATGCAGATGAATATGAAGAAAAAAATTAAGAAGATAAAGGCGAAAAAAATAAGAATAAAAATAAAAATTAAGATGGAGATGACGACGAAGACGAAGATAAATGATAAAGTTTCAAACGATTAAGTTTCACTTCTTCACTTCTTAGTTTTTTGGATTTTTTCGCTCTACACTACCATTGCATACATCTACCCCTTCACATACAAGAATAAATACATTCATAAGTCTATAGATTCAATGATTCAATTATTAAAGGTTCTGTAAGTAGCTTTTTTCTAAAATTTTACACTCCCACCCCCAGGGATGTTTTTTGGAATCAGGAGGAAAAGGGGAAGAATTCAATCACCTTCAAAAAGTAGCGAAATCCCACAAAAAGTTGTTCATAATAGTGCATGGTAGTATTTGCTTATTTACATCGAATAAAATGTCTGATTGTTATTAAAAATAAATATTTGTATGTACATATATGTATATCAAAGTTGGGTACGTCAGACTGCGTATAACTTGAGAATGGATGGTCCAGTTTGAGCTGGTTTTTTTTTGTTTTTTCGCCTTGTAAATTCTTTGCAGTACCATTATATGAAGAAATTATTTGTTTGTGGGAACATTTTATAATTTTGATAAAAAACGACGCCAAGTAAAAGCATTTGGCACTTACTCTTCCCTCGCGGTAATGGCTCCATTGCTTCCAATACGGTAACGTGAATTCTTTGATGTTGCACTTTTAGGGGCAGGTTTTCAGTGCAAGTTTAAACTTAGATCACGTAAACTGCGTTTGTCTTTCCCAGCTCGAGCGGTTGATCTAAGTTTAAACCATAGCCGTGCTATGGAAAACTGGCCCTTAGTGTTTGGGAGACATTATACCGCCGATCAAAATATCGAACATTGCCTAACACAGTCGCGAATGGCGATTCGTGCTGGTCGAAGTCAGGTCGAGTGAAAAGGGCACGCAGCTACTTAACAATTACGATAGGAGCGCCATCTACACCGTCAAATGAGAAGTTCCGTAAGTGTGCAATTACAACATCGCGCCAGTCACTATATTGCGTCAAAATCTCATGCGGCGACACCAGGATTTTGTTGTGTACGTCAATGCTTAAATACCTTCGTTGGCTATTGCGCGCTTTACTTTACAGCGACTTGGCAGAATCAATAGGTCTCCACGAATGGCGACAAATACATTTCGCCATTTAAGGGAATTTCGTCTCTTTAGCATACTTTGAGTTTCTGTAGTCCAAAGATTCTCAGCCATTTTGTCTTGTTGTCGCCAGCGAATGAAATAGAATACCTTAGGATAGCTGCATAAAAGTGAATACAAGGTGCATAGAATCATAGAAGCATATTTCCTTCCCAACCAACATAAGCAAATTACCTTATAAGCCGGGAAGCGCGATTAACTTAAATTTGTATGTTTGCAAGGCAATGACAGAGACAAGTTGCTGTGTTCTTAATAACATAATTAACTTAGCCGTAAGAACAACAAAACGACTGTCACTTGTGTGAAGGCTGAGAACATTCGCACTCAATACAGAGCAAATTTAAACCAATCTCTGAGTTATTAATGTTCAGCAACATGTATTTACCCAACAAGCATTTCAGTAAATGTTTTTAAAAATAGCTTAAAGTAAGTTTGCTATAATAAGCGTTAAATAAGCATTTTTAATATTAAGCTTATTAAAAGTTTTTTCAAACAAACGTTTAATAAGTTTTGAGAGCGAATGTTTATAAATAACTTAAACTTATAAATGAAATGCAAATACCAACGACATGAAGTAGTAAATATAAATTTTTTCAATCGTAAGTGACGTGTTTACGTTTTTTAAAATGTTTTATTAAAAGGAAAAAATTAAATAAAGCCAATGCGGTAAAAAAAAATCCAATCCAGGACCCGCTGCGCTAATCGGTGGAGCATTCGAGTCTTCAAATGATGAGTTTTCCTTATCCTTTCTTAGTTTGACATTCAATTAAAAAAGTATTTTTTTCAGAAAAGTTCATCAATGAGAATGGCGGCGATGAAGCGGAATATATAGCTGCATCGATGTCGTTTTTCCAATTTGCCAATAACCGCTTGTAATTGAAAGCACGCAACAAGATATAATAATTAACTTTTTTATGCTTAATTTTTGTGTGTTATCTTGAATTTGTATGCTAAAATGTCTATTCCCTATTTACATTTTCGTAGATGAGTCCGCCGAAAATTCGCATTTCTTTTAGTTTCTAGATGTTAAGCAATCTATGTATGAGTTTTTATTGAAATATCTTTAAATAAAGGGTTATAAAAATGATTATAAAAAGCTCTTTTTTTAAATTTTTAGTAAGTTTATATTCATACGCTTATAAACAACTTTTTTTGAACCTTTATTATAAGTTTACACTTTTACGCTTATAAAAAGCTTTCTTTTGAACATTTATTAAAAGTTTATATTTCTACGCTTAAAACCAATGTTCCTTTTCGATTATATTACGCTTACTTTCAAGCGTTTTATAAACAAAAAATCAACGTTTTGTAAGCTTAATGTTTATAATTGAAAACTTAAAAAAAACTTTCTTTAAGTTTATTTTGCTTGTTGGGTATGAATGCGTCTATATCCATACATTAGGCTTGGTCGCTAAAAAAAAGTATTTTACCAATCGAAAGCCCTTGATTTAAGACTTACATGAAGAGGCATTTACCGTTTTAATTGCTACATCTCTCAAAATTTGTATAACGAGTTGAAAATATATACTTCAGAAAGTGTTGACCTCACTTACTTACTTCGATTATTGAAATTACATTAAAAAGTAGAATTATTGAAAGAAGTTTCATTACTCAAAATGGGTAAAAAACCTTTTTAAAGTTAATATTATTTTCATTCGGTTTGGAGTAAATGTAAGCATCGATGTAATGATACAGGGTGATTTAAAATTAGAGAATCCGAACCATGTGTTACTTCTCTCCACTCAGAAACGGCTGGATAGATTTAGATGGGTAGTAAATGGATGGTAAAATCGGGTAGTAAATAAGAAAACTCGATTCTAGGTGTTTTTAAGGCGTTTCGAGGCTGAAAATTTATACCTTCGCGAAATCATCATTTTTTAAGGGAGATGACCCGGTCTAATGTTTATATATATCGCTAGCTTAGAAAGAAAAGTTGCTAAGTCCCAATTTAAAAATTTTACAGGAGAGGAAAAAATCTTCCTATGGCCATTTTCATTAACTATTTCGCAAGACTTTGAATCAAACATTTTGCGCGTTTAAAGCAAAGCAAAACTCCATAAGAATCAGAAGGATTCGATATTTATTAAAAGATGTCGTATTATTTTGGCCTTATCGGATTTGTGGTGCTTCTTTTGGACTTAGCAAATTTTCCTTTTATTGCTTATGAAGAGGAAAAAATAAAATAAGTACCTTTATAATTTTCGAAACGATGCGTACTAAGTTTCTCTAGCCTCTTATATCAAAATATGAGTTTTCATAAAAAGTGGACTTAGCAACTTTTCATTCTAAGCTAGCGATATATATATTAGTACAATGTAAGTATATGTGTATGTACATATGTAATGTATTTTCACTATTTCCTGTGATGTCTTCATTCTATATATATTCTCAGCATACGCATATTTATATGTATGTATGTATCTATGTATTGTAAATTTCCATCTAAAAGGTATTGGAAAAAATCAAGTTTTGGAATTTTGCTAAATTACCACAATATATTAGACCAACTGTCGAATATAATTCACACCAAACACTAACTTACTTACATATGTACATCCTTACTTACTTATCAAGGATTAAACAGAGCTGAACTATCATTTACAAGGCCATTTGTCTAGCAACAAATTGCTACCGCAGCCAAAACGTTGAACAAAAGCAACCCCGAAAAGGAGAATAGTCGGGGAAAAAATAGTAAGTAACAGAGAAAATATAGCAGCATGTTCGGCCAGTTGTGGCCATTGAATGATAAGTGCCTGCGTAGGTACATTTTTCAATGGCAAATCGAACTCAGCGACACGCGCTGCACTGCATCAATGTTGGTTGGCATTCTATTTGGGAAACTACACGCAACCGCAGAAAAATGATTGATGACTAAAGTTTGGTGAGTAATATGAAGCGGTTTGTGGAGTGGAGAAGATAAGCAAAGTGGTAGACAGTGGAATTTATGAAAAATGTGAGAAAAATTGGAAAAGAATTGCGGGCAGTAACTGGTGAAAAAAAGAAATGAAGCGAAAGGGTGGAGTGGAAGACAGAGTTGCAATTTGAGGTCATAAATCAAAGGCTTAAGGCGAAAATAACTGGTTAAAGAGCGCATGTGACTCAAGCGGCCTAGATTATTTGCGATATTAAATACTAAATAGATTTTATTTAGCGTTTACGTAAATGTTCAATGTTTTGCTTTTGCTGAAGCACATATTTTTGCTTTTGGTTTAGCGTAAATGCATTCTGATTGTAGATATAACCACAAATCTAACGAAATTTTAGGACGAGGAAGCAATTTGTAGCCATTTCATTGACTTTTGCCAGTCGCTTATCCAAAATGTGAGCTGATAAATATGATATACAAAGAAAATTGTGCTATAGAAACAACTATGCATTGAAATCTACTTCCTATAGAATTTTATTCCGTAGAACGGGAATATGAATTTAACCGTTAGATACCATCAACCATCAATTGAAGTTACCGAAAGATTAACCTTTCATAAATTTTACGATTTTTTATTCATAACAAAAATACAACTCTCAGAGCTCAACCAGCCACCGACATAAGGCCGTAGACCGTGTCTTCTGACACGACTTCTCTTATGGGATTCTCGTGCTAAAGAAAACTCACCACCGCATGACGGTGATGTTGTCGTTGCTTCTGTTTCACTCTATCAACAGCAATTTCATATGTTGATACGGACGACAGGTAACGAAGGGCGATCCGTCCCGCTCGCGTATGTCAGTTTGTTGAAGAGTGCTCTCAGAGAGCAGGTGTGAGTCGAGTGTCGAATAAATTGGCTGTCTGTAGTGATTGCAGCTTTTCGACGTTAAGCTTTCCTTACATATTTGGGCGCACATATTTTTGTGCACAGAGGCGGATTCGTATCTTGGCTGCAAGAAGATTGCTATCTTAGACCGAGTCGATGTTTGGGCCTCGGACCGTACGTACGTCTAAAACGCTGGAAGCATGCCTTCCGTCTATCACAACATGGTCGATTTGGTTTCTTGTTTTTCGATCTGGAGACAGTCATATAGCTTGGTGGATGTTCTTATGCTGGAACGTAGCACTACATATTACCATGTTTCGCGCCACGGCGAAGTCGATCAGCCTCAGTCCGCTATCGGACCTTTCGTCGTGGAGGCTGAATTTTCCGACAGTGGTGCCTATGGTTTTCCTTGCCCACCTTGGACTTAAAATCTCCGAGCACGACTTTAATATCGTGTCGGAGGCAGCGCTTATATGTACGCTTCAAGCGCTAATAGAAGATATCCTTGGACGCCTCGTCCTTATCTTCCGTCGGGGCATGCACGCAGATGAGCTAGATATTAAAGAATATCGTGAACGCTAGTACTCAGCGACGGAGTCTCTCTCCTACCACAAATCCAACACCGAATTTCCGCTGCTTTACGTGGCAACTGTAGTAAACGTCGCAAGGCTTCACGTTTACCTTGCCTTGCTCCGTCCATCGCATTTCTTGGATGGCGGTTATGTCAGCCTTTGTCTTCCCGACGACATCAACCAGCCGGGCAGAGGCACCTTCCCCATTAAGGATCCGAATATTCCAGGTACATAGTCCTATATACGTTGTCATCAAAAAGAGGGGGTATCATTCGAGGCTTTCTGAACTTTTTCATTGGGCGGGGTTTTAACGTGGCGAGACCCAAATCCAGCGCACGCAAAGTTTTATGCCTTCTCACTTTAGCTCGCTCCCAAACGGGGGTTTGGCTGCTACCCAGAGGATACGTGGATATAAATATCCGGACGTTGTGAGCTGCGATTTCAACTGTACGACAAGAATCACTTCTGGCCATTCCCAGGTCAAAAACTTTCCACTTCGGCGAATGGAACCGTCCTCTATTTTGCTTAGGTGAACAAAAATCTCAATCAGTTTTAGCTTAATAAAATTATTCAGATCTTGTTGCTTTGCTGTCGAGGGTTTCTCAACGTGCAATTGAAGGGACAGTGACTTTGCAATCATTGGTTTTTTAAAGGCTAGTAACTGCGAAGTCTTATATTTCCCAAAGGCAGGTAAGTGAGCAGCTTTTTGCATCTCATTCCTTGCTACCCGTATCACTCACAGAGTGCGCAGTTTCTTTCGTGAAATCGTCTTCCTTTGAGCTACTCATATTTTTCTGCTCAGCCCTTGAAGTTTTCTCCTCACGAAGCTGCTCATATTTCGATACCATATAGGTATGATTCTTCTGCTGACGCTTTTTTTTAAACGCCAGGGAAGTAGGGACGCTGTGGTTGAATTTTGCGGGGATTGGACGAGAGCATTTATGCACCACCATATATTTCTGCGACTCTTTTTCATGTGCTTTGATAAGGCTTTAAGGTAAGTAACACTCCATCGGTTGCAGCTAGCCCCCCAGGATTACCCGAACCAAGCTAAGCTGGCCAACAGCAGTTGGGTATCTGCAAAGTTGCGGTCATCCTGATCCGAGGTGGCTCTTGAAAGTCGCTTTCATAGTGATACCTTTCTCAGGCGCTTCTGAATTTCGTCCATACTCGGTCCATACTCGATTGAGTTATTAATTCAAAATTCCATAAAGCCTGTATTAAAAGAGTTGCATAAAAAAAAATAATTACATATTTTGAATTAGAAAATGCACCTCTACTTCATAACGCACGTACGCCTTAACGTATGCACTTTGCACAATTTTGCTCAATAAACATGAATTCATTAACAATTCGAAATTCTGCACATGTACGTTTTTGCCTGACTGAATAACCTCCCAACTAAGAGTATCTAGGTATCTGCTTATGCACTTACACTCAGAATTTAGGCACATTTTACTTGTACCACCCATATATGTACCTCCTAAGCCTACAATGGCTAACGGCTGATGCAAATCTTTTATTGTTGTTGATGCTCGGTTGGCAACAATCGATGAAATTCAAAATCATCGAAATTAGGAAATCACTACAAAACGCACTCAAAAAGGCCAATTCAAATTTTGTATGGCCCATAGACATACAAGCAGCCAGAGCGGCGATAGCGGTGTGTACTGTTAACCCGACAACCGACAATGCAACGAAATCCAAAAATGTCAACGACATTAGCAAATAACAACGAAACGAATGAACTCAACTGAAATGAGGAGAATGGGTGTATCTACCTACAATGACAACCAACAGACGTCGAGCCATGCAGCCAGGCAGCCAGCAAAATCAATGGTTTCTCAGTGGTAAGCGCATTTAGTATTGAAAGCACGGATTCGTTTTATTGTCTGGCAGCAAACGCTGATCATTAGCTGGTACAAGCAGGAGCGAGGGCATCATATGTAAATTTAGGCACACGCACATTCATCGCTAGGAAAGCTAGGATGTATGTATTTTGAGGAGGATTTCGCCAAAAACTATACTTGATACTGAAAGTATATTTGCATTACAGGGAGCATTGTAGCGGTTGTTTCTGTATTAACTGGCGCCAGCATTGTTTTTGGCTGTAGATAGATGCATTAGCTAAGCTGTATGTCGGTGTCGATTGCCACAAGCTGACGATAAATATGAAACCAAAATGTTATCGTAGGCGAAAAGTGTTTGATATTTCAAAGGGCAAAAATGTGACAAACCCGGAAGGTATTCGAAACAATTTCTCAGATTTCTTAATTAATGCTTAATTTTCCGAAGCGATTACCTCCACCATTAAAAAGTTGAGAGAGGCGATCAAATAATGTACACTACAAAGTGTTTTTAAATTTTATATTTTATTATCATTTTGCACCCTAAAAAATTAGTAGAGTGTCTATTCGCACCTTTCCAGTATCGCCAGTGTCGGATGTAGAGCTGCAAAAACATCGGAGCACTATCGATAGTATCGATGTTTTAATTTGTATACCTTTCATGAGCATGAAATGGTATTATAACTTTGGTCCGATGTTTGTAAGTACCAGAACAAAAAGAGATAGACCCATTAAAATGTATACTTATATGATCAGAACGTCGAGCTGAGTTGATTTAGCCATGTCCGTCGGTTTGTATGCAATCTAGTCTCTCAGTTTTCGAGATATCTGGATCAAATTTGGTAGGTGGGTGTATTTTTATAATGTATTAATCATTTGTCGGAACCGGAAGAATCGGACCACTATAACATAAAGCTCCCATACAACTGATTGTTCAGATATGAGATTTTTCGTTATAACTTCTCCATTTATGCAGCTACGAACATGAAATTTTGCAATACTTGCACCCATTATCAACATAATATTTACAGTGAAAATAACAAGGATCGGATGACTACAACATATATCTTCCATACATCTGGTTGTTCAGATATGGGATTTTACTGTAAAACTCCTTTATTTGAACAGCTAAAACCGATAAATTTCGTAAGATATTTTATAAATAATAATACAAAGTCTACTGAGAAAATCGTCAAAATCTATGCTGTATAAGCTTTATCTCCTATAGCACTGATTGTTCAGATACCAGTTTTTGCCATATATCTCCTTTATGTAGGAAACTAAACCCAATAACTTGTGTTACCGGTTTACATACCGATCACAAAGCAGTGAAAATCACTTAGATTGGTGCCATATAAAGTATATCTTCCATACCTCTGATTGTTTAGATGCGATTTTTTATATAAGTATGTAACTCCTCTATCGATGTATGCAGATGATGTCAAAGTAAAATTTGCAGATGTTCATGAAGGGATGAAGCCTTCGGCATAGCAGAAGACAGCGCTGCTCTTACTTGTTTTTTTTTAAACATCGATGTTTTCTTTACTATCGATGTTTTTAGAAGATATGCCATCTTAAGAAAATGTATCCGTTGCTGATTTGTGGTAAGCAAGAAATATAAAAACTAAAGCGAAGGTTATAAACTCATAATTTTTTATAGTTTAGCCGAATTTTAATTGGCGTTGGTGGTTAGCAAGGATGGATAAATTCGTGGAAAAAGCACCAAGAGGTAATTATAGTTTTTCATGCAAATTTATAGTGCGTATTTATTTTTATGTGTGAGTTCGTGTAGAGAGAAACATGTCAACCGTTGGAAGTGTCAGCGACTCTGACGATGAATGCAGCAATAACACTAGCAGAATTGGCAAATCAGAAGTTTGGAAATTTTTTTAAAATACTAAAAATGGAACGAGCGCTAGGTGCAAAGCTTGTGGACAAATTTATAAAACTAGCGGCAACACATCGAACCTCAGAGATCACCTCAGGCGATTGCATCCTTCTATAAAATTATGTGATTTGCCCAGGTCATCTGGTAGCATTTTGCCATTCATTGAAAACAAATTTGATAAGTTTTCTGCTCGCAAAAAGGCTATTGATAACGCAATTTCTGAGTTTGTTGCCTGTAGCATTCAACCCTCCAGCCTTGTCGATGAGAAAAGCTTCCGAAAATTAATAAATGTGCTGGACCCTCGCTATGAGGTGCCGTCTAGGACGACGTTGAAGCACGTGCAGATGGAGAACCTATTTGATCAAATGAAAGAAAAGTTGTCTTCCACTCTGGATCAAATTGAGCATCTTGACATTACAACAGACATGGACATCGCTGGCGAACAAGTCCTTTATCACCATCACGTGTCATTTTGTAGAGGAAGCTTTTATTTTACGATCAGCAGTGCTTTCAACAAATATTTTGCTAGATGAAAGGAACCATTCAGCACAAAATATTGCTGACACAGTGCGCTTGGTTCTGGATAAATGGAACATTTACCACAAAATTTCCGCTGTTGTCACCGACAATGACAAAACAATGATTAAAATGTGCCAAATTATACAAAAACGACATCTTCCTTGCTTCGCGCATACTCTAAACTTAATAGTTCAAGAAGCTCTTAAGTTGGATTGCATTCAACCGGTCGTTGTAAAATGTAAACGCATCGTTACGTTTTTCAAAAATAGCAACATAGCATACGCGAAGTTTAGAAATGCACAGCAGCCAGGCAAGGTATATAGCCTAAAACAAGAGGTCCCCACCAGGTGGAACAGCGCCTTTAGCATGATTCAACGAATTATTTTGACCAATGACTCAATTGCAAAAGTTTTACTGGGCACTCCAAAAGCACCTGCACCCCTGACAGCGGATGAAATTGGCATTTTGAACGACATTGTTAAATTGCCGTTTGATAATGCCACGGTGAAAACATCTTCATCAACCTCGGTCACAGTTTCGCTCATAATTCCAATTGTGTGTGGACTCTTGGATACCATGGACGGTTTAAAGCTCAAATTGGAAACCAAAGAAGGCTTCAATATGTTGGCTATTCTAATTGACTGCATAAAACGAAGACAGCTGGAGTATGAATGACGTACAGTCACCAGATTTGGGACTTTACTTGACCCTCGATTCAAGAAGGAGGGCTTTCTTTCACCTCAAAATGTGTCAGAAGCCCCGAAGTTGCTGGAAAACGATATAACTCTTCTAAACAAAAATGTCCATCCAGCTAATGAGAACACCGAGCCGCCAACTCCAACTGAAAGTCCAGGCCATAACCAGCCATTGTGTCAGTTTCTCAAGAGGAATATTGCCAAAAAAATTAGGACCGATAGAGTGGACTCCATTTTAAGCCTTCGCAACTATTACGATAGTCCAAATCTTCATGAAGATTGTAACCCTCTTGAGTACTGGCATGTAAGCATATTAAGTTATAATTTTTATTGTAAAAAAAATATAATTATCTTATTTTTTAGGGCCTAAGTGATAACGAATCACTGAAATCTTGTTGCAAACGAATCTTATGCATTCCAGCGACTACAGTTGAGAGTGAAAGAATTTTTAGCAAAGCTGGAATTGTTGTTAGTGATAAGAGGGCTTCACTAAAATCGTCAAATGTAGACAAAATAATTTGTATGAGTAAAAACAATTGGTTAATAAACAAGTAACTGCTACTGTAAGTGTTTAAGGAAGTGATTACTCACAAAAATAGTCCTGTCAGTGCCATTCGATCTCTGATAGGGAAAATTTAAGACTAAAAATACTAAAGTGTCCTTGCGTTTTTGCCTTAAAGAGCAAATTTTTTATTTATTTAATAAGACATTAAATATAACACAAGTGGATTGTGATGTTTATTTCTCATTTTATTAATGAATAATTTTCATATTCAATTAATGAATAACTTTATAATAATACACCTTATTTGTAAAAAATTATAATGTTTTTTAATTGTTCTTAATTGCAGCTTTAAATAAAAAGTTATAATTCCCAAGAAAACCCGATAGTATCGATACTATCGATTTTTTATGGGCAAAAACCTCGAAAAATCGATAGTTTCAAACATCGATGTTTTTGCAGCACTAGTTGGATGGCTTTGGCTCTGCCAGCATCATCAGTGTCGGAAATCTTCGGCTTTAGTAGTGTCACCAGTGTCACCAGTGTGCACACTTCCGCTAATGTCACCAGACATAGCTTAATCGACTCAACTCGACGTTCTGATAATTTTAGTAAACATTCTCTTCTTCTTCGGGTACTTACAAACCTCGGACCGAAGTTATAATTCAAATAAAGTCTGGTATATAAGAACCGAGTTAAAAAGGCTTTTAATAACCACAAATTCACTACTAAGAAGGTTTGAAGCCAAATCGAGGAGCTTCTGACTTATAACCAGTATCATGAAAGCAATTTTCTCTTTATTTTCTATTGAGACCAGCATGTAAATAGTATTTATATTTTTGGAATTTATTTTAATTTTTCTCGTTGATTCCTAATATCTTAAAGTATTTTTCTGTTGACACTGCCTGCCTTAAAACGGGCTCATGTCATGTGTTATGAGCATGATTATGTTGGCTATCTTGAAAGGCCTATCTAAACTGCATATCTGTACCGCCACAAATGTGCGAATGTGATACGAAAGTTTTTTAGTCCAGTATACTAAAAAGGGTTTAGATCCAAATAAGGTTAGTTAAAATTATAAAGCATTCGACTTTTGCTGAAAATCTAAAAAGGTTAAAGATATTCCAAAATGTTTCCTTGCCTTGAAATATTTTTAAAGCTGTCGCTATTTTCTTGTAGGATTCCAGTAATTTTGTGGAGCCTAACAGAAATTATTCGTATAAAAGTCTAATTTTTGTTCTATTTTCTATGTTCTTCTAAATATGTTAGAGGGACCGATAACTCTGCTTTGTTCTGAAGAATGCTAAAAAACCCGAACCGAAATGAGAATAAAACTTTCGGAAATTTTTTCATAAGAACGAGGGTGAGAACACAATTGTCAATAACGTTCTCAACGGATATAATATAAGAACAATCACTTG
Organism: Rhagoletis pomonella; assembly: GCF_013731165.1. Lineage (NCBI taxonomy): Eukaryota > Metazoa > Arthropoda > Insecta > Diptera > Tephritidae > Rhagoletis > Rhagoletis pomonella. The sequence continues at coordinate 64,097,128 of NW_023458560.1, forward strand.
GGAGCTTTACTAAAATGGGAGCAAAATCTTCCGGAACATTCTCTTGGAGAACAAATTGGGAACAAAAGTCTCAGGAACGTTCTCACAGAGAACGAAACGGGAACAAATTATGGGCGCCCTGCTCACTACGGGCGTTAAGTAAGAGCTTTAGACGAAACTTATCTATCCTCGCCGATGGATTGGACGATCCGGGTCCGTTCGATCGCCAGACCTGAATCCATTAGATTTTTACTACTGGGGCTGTCTTAAGGACAAAATTTATTCAAAAACAATTCAAAACGAAGAGCATTTGCGGGAACAAATAAATGGAGCTGCTGCTGAGATAGCCCAATTGAGTTTAAGATCTCTAAAAGCGTCTTGTCTTAAAAGGTGCCGAGCTTGTATTAGAGAAGAAGGTCCCCAATTTGAGCATTTTTTTTATCAATAAATGAATACATTTTTCTTCAAGCAGCTCATGTATATTTTCCTTCACAAAAAATATTGTTATAGACTCTAGTCCGAATTCCGGTAAGTAACATAAAATAATGTCAGGAGCAGGTAATAATGTACCTTTGTACTATTTAGCATGTCATTGGTCGGTAACAAGAGCAACTTAGATTCAAATCTATTAAATACTTTCTAGCGTGTCTCAGTCCTTTGCTCACAAAAGCGGCTATAAGTTATTTTGTTTCTATTCGAAATAATAATAGTGGCACCTTTCTGAAATCTCAATTGAATAAGCAATTTTTTTGCGTGCAGTTAAAGTTTATGTTAAAGAAAATACATGGAAAGGCCCGAATTTTTTTTATTTTTTTTTACCTGAAACATTTTTGCTTATCAGGGAGCTCACCCCTTCGCTAAAACTTCGCTAATTGTCTCCTTTCTTTCCCAGGGTTCTGGTAACGTTATTTTTAAAACAAACTAAAGAGAAGAATTTGCAATGAGATATCTATTACCCAGAGCCTATTCAAAAATTTTAATTTTGTACCAAATATAAACATAATCATGTTCCTGCGTGTGTCAAATATTTTCCTACTGGCCAGATAGTCATCGATGTATATATATTTGAATGTACATGCATACATATTTCCGAATTTGCTAAAACATCACGCAAATCAATCCATGCGTAAGCTTTCAATTTTATGAGCCAATTTTCCGATTCGGATATAACCGCTTACATTTCACCCAACACCCTTGGCTATTTTCAACTCGATCAACTGCTTCACATTAAGTAATTGGTTTCATCGTCCTGCTTGCTTTCTGTTGTTGCACTGGATTTTGTGCAGACCCCAACAATTTGGGCATTTATTCACTAATGAGTCGATTCGCTAAAGGCGACTGGCTGTGGCTAAGTTAATTGGATTTAAAAGGTAAGATTCGTGGGTTAATACGCGCGCTACTTTTTAAGCAAAATATTAATGTTTAAGTGTTATTTTCGTTTATTAAAAATATATACACTGCCGCAAAAAATTATTGGCACAGCAAATTTTTCACTATATATGCCACAATTTTTATTGTTCATTCATCAACAAAAACATACAAATATAATTCCTAAACTTTGTGCAAAACTCGCGAAAATTCAGCGAATTTTCATCAAAATTTTCAACTTTTTAATCAGATTTTTTATAATTTTTTTGAGTATGCAGTTTTGCAGCCCATTAAATTTTAGTAAAAAAATGCAAGTTCGGAGTTAGTCAAAAATTGCGTTAATTTTTGCGATTTTTTTTTTTATGAAGGTGTTTTGTATTTTTTCCATATAAAGTATTTTCGAAAAAAAATTGTTCGTATGGAAGAGACTGCGTGAAAAAAAATTGCCAAAAATCAACAATAATTCCTAGCTACTTAAAACTTACATTTTATTATAAAAAAATTTATTGGGCTACAAATCTGAATAATCGAAAAAATTCTAAAAAATCTGATTAAAAAGTTGAAAATTTTCATGAAAATTTGCTGAATTTTCGCGAGTTTTGCACAAAGTTTAGGAATTATGTTTTATGTTTTTTGTTGTTGAATGAACCATACAAAAATTATACAAAATTGTCGCATATCTGGGCTCAAGTTTAACAACATTTTTTCATATTATTTTTTTCTAATTACGAGTAAGAAAGAATTGGTGTAATTCGGAGAAGTGCCGTTAAAGCACAACCAAGAAAAGAAGATACAATTTTCGCAACATTTATAAAACATTAACAACATATTTACCCTAAAATTGTATGCGATGAAATGCCCAGGTTCAAAAATTTCTCTGCGATAAGATCTCGTATGCTAGAAAACTGACAGCTCAGTGCGAGTGCCTAAAGCAGATGTAGACGTGGGGCAAGGTGGACAAACACAAACAATTATTTAAATTTCTTTTCGTTTTGTTTTGATATTTATTGCAAAAGTTGGAAACTGCTGGTAGAAAGGTGCGAAGATATTAGAAATCGAATTATCAATATTTCAACTAAAGCGCCATCTAGCGGGACTATTTTTTTGTAAATATATTTTCTACTATGAATCTAATATTGTACCTATGGATGACAATGCTCCGGTGAAAAGATCCCTGACTCCGCACCCATGGGAGGACAACGAAAGCAAGGGCGCCCATGAACGCTATAGAAGGAACATGCGTAGAGGGATCTGTCTGCGCTCGGGGTAACCAACTGGCGCACATTTGCACAGGAGAGAAGCAATTGGAGAGGATTTTTGGTCTTGGCCCAAATCAACAAACGGTTGTAGTGCCAAATAAGAAGAAGAAGAAGACGTGGATACCCTAAGCAAGAAAGTGTATAGTTTTGGATACCTTTTAGGCTACATTTCGGATAATTTTCTTAGGGAGGCTGCGGCAAAAATGATGGTGCATCGAGTCCAGACATTTGGAAGGCCTTTAGATAAACAAAATTGGTCCGGATAAATAGGCCTGTAGCGTTTGGGCTAGCGAGTGTGTGGGATCGGAACGTAAAAGCATCGAAATCGAGAAACATCAATAGGAGTGTGCCCCAAATTCCAATAAGCAGGCGGGCTGATTAAAAATAGGGTGGCGCAGATATATAAAGTCGTTACAACAGAGTACAGGGAGTTAAGTTTGAAGACAGAGAGCTCCTAGTAAGGAGAGTTCCGTTACGAATTAGCAAGCTTACGATTAGAAAGCTACGCATAACTCAGTGAATTCCATTCCATAGCCCGCTCTTTTATTTACTCCGCTGCTATAATCGAAAATACAATGGCTGAATTTCTTTATTCATTCTGAACGTTTGGAATAAACTTTTTTGTTTACTTATTCTTTAGAACGTTCCTGATGATATGTTAACGTATATTTCAAACGTATTCTGTTTATTCCGGCTGTGAAATGGGATTATCCGGAATGTATAAAGAAACGCAGCCAATATAATCCGTAATTATCTTCAAAGTATGTAAAATCGAACAATTTTACTATAAATAAACCCTTGATGAGCTTTCAACCGATAGCTGGCAATGCTGCACTTATTTCCGCAAGGGTTATTTGCATAAGACTTTTTTTCGCTTTGCTTCATAATTCCGCTTTGACAGATAAGCTCAATACATGATTTTAAATGAGGCTTGCTAAATAGAATGCGAGGAAAGCAAAGCGAAGCAAAATCATGGGCAACTCTCAACTTTTGCGCGCTTTGGCAATCAGCTGTCTACATGTATCTTTTCTCGTGCACTTGCATTTGCATTTAATGACAAAAATAAGGTAAATAGGAATTTTTTATTGCCATTATTATTGCATATAATAATATCGCTAGCTTAGAGTGAAAAGTTGCTAAGTCCACTTTTTATGAA
>NW_023458560.1:64110889-64132803 GCF_013731165.1 Rhagoletis pomonella
GGGGGGGCGCAGCTTGGCGCTGTTGCACTGCATGCATTTACATATTTTATTTTATTGTATGCGGCAGCGATTTCCTCGAAATTCGTTTGAATTCCATTTTTAATTTTTTTTCTTTATTTTTTTGCTGAGGCTGGTTGGTTTGCCGGTTGTTTGGCGCTGCTGCGTCAAGCTGACTACTTTTCACCGCAGATTTCTGTGCAGTGGTGCTAGCTACCGATTTTACATATTATTTTTATGCGCCGGCCATCGTCCATCAGCCGCCCAATGTCCAACCGCTGACTGCGGATAATACCCTGTCCGGATGTTTGTGGGTGAAAAGGCGCATATTAACTGCTGTACTGTGCGGCTGAACGCAATTAAATCGAAATATGTTGGCATGTGCACCAAAAAAAAATATATTGAAATTGCAATAAAATAAAAGCAACATGGAAAAATAAACATTGTAAAACCAAAAAATAAATAAAGCATTAAAGTAAAATAAATCGTGAAACCAACTTAAAATTGTTAAGAATCATTGCGTCACCAATTCGCCTACCTCGCATTTATCTACACTTCACATATTTTATTACCAATTTTCCATCGCAATCACCGCAAGCCAAATACCAACTAAATAAAGTGGCGAATGCACAGCAGCATTCGCATCCACTTGCTGGTACGTATTTATGTCCATTAGGATGGTCCAAAAATATATGTTTATGTTATGTTCTCAACCCCTAGGATTTTTTTAATGGAAAAAAGGAATACCCGTATTTTTTTATATTAAAGAAATTATATTTAGAACTGCCTCAAAGACCACGAAGTTTTCCATTTATTTTATAAAAGCGAAAAACACATTTTCGTAGAAATGGTATAGAATTCTACAAAATTAATATTTTTAGATCGGAAGACTATGTGTCTCTTCAGGAGACTTCCAATAATAATAACCAATGGTTTATATTACCAGTTTTTAATACTAACGATTTTTTTATTATGGGTGTTTTAGAGGAACCTATAAAATATATTATAAAAATGGTTAAACAAAAAACTTGCTATTGTTATTGACAGTCGCCTAAAGAGAAACAGAGCTTTCTGATCGACAATTATTAATTTTTAAGAATCTATACCATTTCTAAGAAAAAGTTTTTTTCCCATATAAAATACATGTAAAACTTCATTGGCTTTGAGGCCGTTCTAAATATAACTTTTTAATAACAAAAAACATTTTAAACTTTTTTCCGCATGTATTTTTGGGTCACCCTAATTTACATACATACATACATACATACACGGCAGTGAAATAGCCGAACTAGTTAGCGAGTATTCCAATTCAGTTACCGACGCGTGAATAAACCGGTTTGTTGATACTGGGCCTGACTACCTCGTAATCTGGAAAAACTTCATTAATTAACTGTACTAAGCGACAACTATCTGCAAAGTTTACACAGCGAAAAAGTCACCTTACGAATTTAAATAAAAGTAAGAAAGCATTTCAAAACTACAGAGCTGTATTTATGATACAAGTTACACAATCGCGAAATGATTTCGGACCCCTCACTTAACTGGAAGCTTAACCTCGTGCAAGTCGGGTCTCGATTGTCCTCTAAGCAGCCGAATGAATGTATTTACATTTATGGGGAATGAAGTTTTCTCAAGCAGCTTTTAAAATTTATCTGCCCTTTAAACCCGAAGTGCCAGAAGGAGGACATTCCCTCAGTCGAAGTTCATTTACAAAGGGAAAACAAAGGGACTGGGGAAAATACATATCCCAAATTGATTAATTTGCTAACGATTAATCCTATTTTCTATAGCGGTCTTCTGGGAACTGAAGAGAAAGGCCATTCCGATAAAATACCATTTTATAAAGTCTTTTTTATGATACAGAATGCTACTCACCGACTACATTATTCATTCTATTTTTTCTACGCAACATGAAACATGGTACAGAGGATTGCTCTTTCACATTGAATGATTTGCTAGTTAGAGTCGCCTTGTCTCGACGAAAAACTCTTTCGAGCCCTTCAAGTCAGAGGGACCTAAACTATCAGTTTTCCTCATCTTTGCTTAAAAAGCTGGTGTGACTTACATATTTATTTAAAACGTGATTCTTCCAAATCATCTCTCAAGAGCCCAACAAGTATAAGCCAAGGGTCGGTCGGTCGAGACCACCATGCAGACGATAGTTCGATTTCAAAGTTTACAAAAAAGAACTAACTCTGATTATTAACTCGTTATTTAATAGATTTTGAATTCGAAGTAATTTAAAATTATTGTGTTCAAACTAATTTAACAAGGATGGATGCTCGCTGACCGTCGTTTATATCAGAACTAAACCTTTTCAAATTGCTACTATAGTATGAAGGCTGGAGCAAGTAATGCGGACCGCCCTAATTGGATTCAAAGGTGCACTTATGTAGGACCATTCCCGCTGCGGCACTTAAAATCGAGTTCAAAATATTGCCCATTGACATCGTACGTAAGGTTGCTGTCACACTTCCTCTAAATGTTTATCAGCTCATAGTTGCCTTATAAGCCCAAATACGAACTTCAATAACATCGAAAGATCAGGTATAGCCAACAGGGATTTCTTTAGAAATTGCGGGAATAAAAATAAACAACAACAGCCATTTAAATCAGAAACTATCCAAGGTAGTTTTTTAACTCTTCCGAACTCGGTAGTTGGCTCAAAATAACTAGTGGTCAGGGATGCACGTATATATACATTTAAATATAACGTTTCTTCTACTTTTTGTTCGCTGCACTATGTCCATGGCTTTGTAAAACTCATACAGCTCATCGTTCTATCGTCTAAAGCCCTCGCCATAGAAAACGTGGAAAGGCCCGAAAATCGTCCGAAAGATCTTTCTCTCGAATACCCCAAGAGCCGCCTCATCGGATATGGTCATTGAAGACATGATGAGTCACTTATAGAGAGGACTTCATTTCTAAATTGCCTACTCAAACCAAAGTAGTACTTGCTGGTAAGAGTGATTCTGATCTTAAGGAGATATTCTACGACCTGGTTCAGTCGAAAAACAAACTGGTAGTAAGCTAGCGCAAAAATATTAGATTTGACTTCCGGGTACATTCATATGCGCGTACAGAAACATACGAAAATACGAACCATTGTATTTACATAAGTTTAATGCGCGCCACTGACTGCAGTGATTGGGTCATTTATTGTTTGCTGCTGCAATTCACTGGCGGATTTGGGGTTTTGCTCAATCCAAAGCAGCTTTATTTCGCTCCTCGCACCCTCATGCAGTCACCCTTATCTATTTCACTCTCAACTCCTACTCTCGCTCCATCATTCTCCCCCTCATTGTCTCTCCTTGGTACAACACCCACTCTGGTGTACAATGCGCGCCAATGACGTTTTCAGTTTTCAATCTCCAATTGTAATTACCTTTTATGTTTGTATTGCATTGCGGCAGCATACTTACCTACATACATACATATGTACATGCGGAATACCCAACGTTGGTCTTTGATGTTTTTATCCAGTGGTTTTATTTATTTATTTATTTTACATTTACATACATTTTTCGTTCGTTCTTGTGGGCTGACATTTAATGCGCGAATTTATTTTTGTAATACATTTTTAATACAGCGTACATTAATTTGCCAGCTTCAACAATTAACGGAACCTCTGCAGTTGGAATGCATACATATGTATTACATACATACATATCTTCTGGCAGAATAGGTTAGTATGTTATACGGTTACCTATATAGTATTCTGTGGTTAAAACGCTTGCAGGAATTTATGTTCACCATGATATGCCACGAGGGCGCCAACGGGAAAATTACTGCGTTCAAAAATTGGATAGCGACTTATTAAAATAGGGTAAAGCCAACTAATACATAAATATAACTGATTGCCTCATCTGTCATCAACGTGGAAAGATACTGCAAAGTGATGCGAGGACTGAAAATTTGAGTTATATTGGCTGTGTCTAAGACAGAAAAATTGACAACGATTTGCCACTGACCCTTACCGTTGACGTCGACTGCTGTCGGTATCGCTGAACGATCGGCAGGGGCCCAGGTTTATCGCCCGATGGCTCGCGGCAGTGGAAAGACTGCTGGCGACCTCTGGTGGATAATTTGGGTAAAACCTCCTTTGAGAAGTTAAACCGCCTTTCGTCAACTGTAAGATATCCACTTATCGTAAAAACTGGCACCAAATTTTTTAGCACATATTCACTGGCTACAATTCTGCAATCACCGTAAAATTCGTACCTGTGACACGCAACAAACACCGGCCGTCAGCTAATTTCGCTCTCAAAGTAAAATGCATAGGAACGATACGCAACCTGACGCTGAAAGTTTTACCATCGCCTGCGAAGCGAAATCTGTTGACGTATTTGAGAGTTGAGAGCTGAAGCGCCCACAGAAAGCTCAACCGTGCTTGTAGTGCACGTAAAAGTAGAATAAGGTTCGAAACATCCTACAGGATGCTTATCAAACAATCAGCCAATTCAAAGGGCGGAAACGTCTGGTCAAGTTTGTCGATTAACCCGCAATCCGTATACCGTGCAGATGCTTTGAAAGACCCGAGAATATTCCAATTGTAACAAAGGCTCTCATCAGTACGCTCTAAGTTCGCTTAAAAGAATTTTTTTAAATTTGAAAGAAATTCTTCTACCGTGGCCAGGGACATTATTCGAAGAAGAAGTCTCCCTCCCACCAAAAATCCAACATTTGTGGCTCCACCAGAGTTGGTTAGCGCATCTCACTCATTAGCAAGAGTTTGAATTTATTATAATCCTAAAACTTTTTTAATTCATATCGCCGTTCTTGCTTTATTAGCTGTGCTCATGAAATGTGTTCTAATTTTGCAAATTAGCCACTGGCATCGAGAACTCTTGGACTAAAGTCGCGTCGTAGATGACTCGCTCTCATTTGAGGGTGAGCTAGACTGCGGTTGCTTTACTTGTGTGAAGATTTATTTGAGTGGCCTTCAGTTTAAGACTCTGGGTAATTCCCACGACTGGATATTGTTTCCAGGTCATCCTTCATTATGTCAGTTGGGATTCAGGAGGCATTCGGGACAATTTTAAGTCCCAAATTCTTATCAACCTCACCCACCTGGCGGATGTTTTCCTTCTTTTTGTCCAGTTGCGGTTTTATGAGGTGAAGATACACACTACCACTGTTTTGCGAAGCTTTCATGGAGATCAAGTATACGATGTTCTTTTTCCGCTGTTGATTTGGAGTATGCAATTTTGGCCACCCCAAAAATTCGCTGATTTTGCCACATTCCACACCCTCGAACCACTAGGTGTAGATCCGGATTTCGCCGTTGCAGAAGAAGATATACTTGGATTTTCAGCACTTTCGCTTTCGGTTTGAACGGAATGCGGTTGCGGTCAACTATCCGAAGGAGGCCCCCCGGAGGAGGTCCCAAACTGTTTTCACATATTCTTCATCCACAGTAGCGAATGGACGACTTTATATTTTGCTATATATTATTTTAATTAAAGATTTTTAAGGAAATTTAAACTAGACATATTTTTATCAAAATGGCTGAAACCTATTAAAATAATAAAGCTTTAGTAAAGTGGTATTACCAAATTTTGAAAAGATGCACCTATTAATATAATAATTAATATATATTAATTAGTAAGTACAAAATATTCAAAAGATGTATTAAATAAAAAGCATTTGATAATTTTCTTATCTACAAAATGTTTGGTTTAGGGTTGTCACCTATAGAAATATCTAGTTTTTAGTGAACTAGTCAGTATAAGGCATTGAAAATAATTCAAAACTTGAATTGAGTTGCCACCTATTGAAATAAGAATTAATATTTAGTAAGTTGTTAAAAAAAAAAATTAAAGATATAAGGAAACGCGCTTAAGAACTTTAAACCAACATACCTTTAATTTTACAATGAAAACATTTTCAAAAAATTTTAACTAGTCAAACTTCATTCAAAAGAGCTGCCATCTTTCAAAATAATTAAGGTTTAGTAAAATGGTAATACAACAATTTTTAAAGATGTAAAAAAGCGTTTATGCAAAGTATTTTTGTTTCCTTAATCCCTATCACAACATCAAATGCTTTCTTTGTAAAGTGGGCTGATTTTTTCAAAATAAGTTTTTTAAGATTTTTCACATTTGACACTACCTAAAGTAGGGAAGTACACACCAAAAAATTTTGGGCTGGGCCACTTCCTCTCTCATGGCCTCAAATATACACATTTGAATATTCTTTAGACAAATATTTAATTCATTTACCTTTGAAAAAAGCGCGCGATAAGTGGACTGGAGTTATAAGAAAATAAATTAAATTGTCATCGGAAAACCGATACCTTACCTACTTTCTAAATACCATCAAAAATATATCAACTAACACCCACATTCATAAAAAATAAATAATCCTTCATAAATCGAAAATTATTTTGAAAATCTCACTTCGTAAAGCTCTTTCGAGAGAACGAAAAATGACACTGAAGATGGCACAACGCCGAAACCGGTTTGTCTCCAAACCAAATTTGACAAGGGATGACGGAAAATCGTTCCACATTACATCACACTCCTACCCTGTCGGAAACACCAACAACGAAAATGAGACTCTTTAAACCTATTTAATTTTTTTAAGAGTGAGGCCACAAGGGTTTTGGGAAGGAGTAAGAACACAAAAAATTAATTGTGAGTAGGGTTGCCACCTGTATTAAATAATATTTAATACTAAGTAAATTGGTGCATGGTGTTGCCACCTCTAAACTACTTAATTGGAGCTTTTTGTAACCACTTTTTGGTTTGCAGTTCGCCACGCACTCAACACCGTACCTATACACCTTTTTTTTAGCCTCTATTGTTGGCTTCCCATAAAATATATATAATATATATAATTTGTTGCAAGCGCAACATGACTCGCGCGCCACTGCAGAGGAAAGCAAATAAAAGCAACAAAATAATATTTTACATTTATACAAATATTTTATTTCAATTTATTTCCTTTTCGTTACACAATGGCTGGACATTTTTCAACTGAATATACAATGCTATTATTTAATGTATGTACATGAACATGGTCATCATGTTTGTTTGTTTGTTTGCTTGTTTGTTTGTTTGAATGCGAGTTAATTATGCGCTTAGATTTTGTGTTGGTCTGCAGAAAACATTTTCGGGGTTTCATCCTTTTTGATTTTAATTGATGCATACATATGTACATACATATACGTTTATATACATATGTATGTTATAATTCATTTGTTTGATATTTTATTAAAATTTTTGGCACGAAATGCAATTTGGTATGTAGATGTATTCTATAATTTGGTTTTCAAAATTTTCCGGCTCCGTTCTGTATTTGCGCTGCTGAAATTTGTATGTATTTGAGTATTGATGGCAATGCCTTATAATTATGTTAGTTCGTAGATAGCGTTGAAATTTCTAAATTAATACAAATACGTATAAATATATTCAGTTACAAACATTTTGTTACAATTTTCTAAATGTAAACACACACATTTGCGTTGTACAAGCATATCATAAAATTTTATATATATATGGTATATATTCGAGTGGGGCTATGATTTTTTTTGGCACATAACAACAATTAGTGTTCAAAACAGTTGGACTGCACATCGCTAATAAGGAGTACGGCATACAAATATGTATTTACATTTACAATAATAGCTGTACTATATATGTACATACATATGTATATGTAAGTGTACTAAGTATAAATGGAGTTGAATGCTTCTCTATAATAAAATGCATTAAATCCTAAAGCCCTCTACATTTGGTTGTGTAAGTTTTATTATTGTTGCTGCGATTGTTGTTTTGTTTATTTACTCATAGCTAACATTTGAAATTCGCAATATATCAATTTCATTTTCAGTTTTATTTTATACGTGCAAACATAAATTTTTATCGCAATCTGAATAATTGAGTCAGTGTATTATCTAATTAAAATATATAATTTTTCAACACTTTTGGATTAGTTATTTAAATTTTATGTATGTATATGCTTCAACATTTTATTAAAATTTTATTTATTTTTCCGCATTGATGTAGCTGAATGGGAGATTGGTGTTCAAACGATCGTATTAATTTCTCTACAAATATTTATTTCACACCTAAATTTTTAACCAATTTACATATTTATCAACAATTAGCCATTTATTTCATATAAATGTAAACAAAAAACAAGTAAGAAAGGCTAAGTTCGGGCGGAGCCGAACATTAAATACCCGGCGCAAGTATTAGATATATGTTTTTTCACCCTTCCGAAACCTTCCGCTAGATGGTAAGCCGAGTTGTAACAATTTTGAGTAAATTAGCGTCCTTCAATTTCGAAATATTGAAGTTTCAAGCATTTCTTAAATTTACCGTTATATGAGAATCGGCCGTTATATTAGTCCGATTTCAATAATTTTCAACGTTTTGCTTACACGTGGCAAGTACAATAACCATACCGAGTTTGGTACAAATTGGTAGAACGGTTACCGGTATACTTATATGTGATCACAAGTGGGCGGTGCCACTCCCATTTTCCAAAATTTTACCATAAACGTATTTCTTGGTAAAGAATTGTTGCAAGCATCAATTTTGAAAAAATTAGCTTCAATATTTAATGATTTATCGAAGATTTTGTATTTCTCTAAATTACCGTTATATGGGATGTGGGCGTGGTTATTGTCCGATTTTAAAAAGTTTCGGCGGTTTTTTATGCTGTACCAAGGCCAACAACTGTGCCAAGTTTGGAAGAAATTGGTGCAGCGGTTACCAAGATATACACATGTAACCATAAGTGGGCGTGGCTACGCCCATTTTCCAAAACTTTATAATATTCTTATTTTTCGTCTAAAAATTATTGTAAATATCAATTTTGAGTGAATTATCTCCAGTAGTTACTAAAATATCGCAGTTTTCGTATTTCTGGAAATTACCGTTATATGGGAAGTGGGCGTGGTTAAAGTCCGATTTCGCCCATTTTCAATACCAACCTACCTTGGATTAAGGGAAACCTACATACCAAATTTCGTTGAGATATCTCAATTTTTGCTCGAGTTATCGTGTACACGGACAGACGGACAGACGGACAGACGGACAGACGGACAGACGGACAGACGGACGGACGGACGGACAGACAGACATGGCTTAATCGATTTCTTTTTTCATCCTGATCATTTATGTATACATTTGTCTATATCTATCTCGATTCGTTTTGGCTGTTACAAACAACCGTTATGTGAACAAAATTAATATACCCTTGTGCACAGTGCGCTCGGGTATAAAAATGTTGCACAGAATTTAACAGAAGAATGCTCTTTTCTATTGTACATAAATATTATGAAGTAAAATGATCGGAGCTCAAGGGGGTTTCCAGTTACAAGGAGGGGGTCTTTATTAGAGCAACAGAAGCTAAATGAAAAATTCTTAGAATTTTTGTCTGTCTATCTATCTGTATGTTTCTACACGCATCACTCGAAAACTAAAAAATAAAATCTAATTAAATTGTCAACGATGTAGTCTAAATTAAAATATGGAAGCGTTGCCAGCTGTTTGAAAATTGCAGTTTAGGTAAATTGATCAGACAAATTAAATATGACAATATGGCTGTTAAAAGAAAGAAGTTTAACAAGGTTCACAAACGAACAAATTTTTGCAGGAGGTTGCCATCTATTTTAAATTTGAATTTAATATAATTAATAATTAAATATTGCAATATGGATATCAAATTAAGGAGGTTTAGGAGACTTTACCGCCGAAAATATTTTTGAGGGGTTGCCACCTGTTTGAAAAATTTCATTTTTTAAATTGATAAAATAAATTAACATTATTTATATCTCCCTTCATAAAGCTCTTTAAGTCTATTCTATTTTTTATGAATGAGGCCATAAGAGTTTTGGGAGGGAGTAACAACACAAAAATACTTTTCTGGCGCAGTGTTGCACGCCGGGTATTTGCTAGTTCTATATATACTAAATGTGCATCTCTAAACACACTCGCCTAGCCATGTTTTTTGTGCATCAAAACTGCCGCGGACAACTTTACCCATCCTAATGTTGACCAACCCTTGCTTACTGAACTGTACTAAATCCTGCTCAAGGACATACATAAGTGAGCAATAAGTAAAACACCGTGTACCACAGTATTTGTTTCGCTGCGGAAGAGCTGGTTGGCTACTGAAACCAACGCAAAAACAACGGCATTCTAAATTAAAGACATAGAATCAACGCCCATTGTTAAGTATAGAAATAGTAAATCCATTATTATTTTTTATATGAATCGCAACATAACTGACCCATTTATGATTCACGGGATTACCAAAAGATAAGGATTTCCTGTAAAATAAATTCGCCTGTTCTAGTATTTTGCCATTAACCCTGTTTTGAAAGCCCCACAGAAATTTGGTGGGAAGACAACCATAAGTCTGTGAAACGTATCATGATTTGCTTGCCATAATTTTATGGTAATAAAAATTTTATGGAATTTTTTTCTTAGAAGATATCGAGCCCTAACCGCCAAAAAGACATAAACAACAGTTTTTTCAAAACTTTCCTTTTAATGCAGAAATGTTCTGCAGCATTTAGATGCATTTCTGCAACAAAAATAAAATTTAAAAAAAATTTCGCTTACGTCTTTTTGGCGGTTAGGGATCGATTCGGAAATAGAGAGCGAAAAGAGAGCGTCTCGCAGACATAGGTTATCAAAGCTGGGTAAGGAAAAGGCTTTTCCGCGAAATTTACCTGTAGTGAAATTACCTTCATAATGGTAAAAATCTATCGAACAAAGCGGCGTTTATTTTACGTAGATCAGGGCATCTTAACTTTGCTAAATAAAGTATTGAATTATAAGCAAACATTACGAATTTATTTTTATTGCACTGGTTTTTAAATAGATGTAGGCTGACCAATGTTGTCAGATTCACAGATTTAACTATGAATTACAGTTTTTTTTAGAAAAGGTTACAGTTTTTTAAATTTCCTCATAAAACAAATACCCGTTTTTTTTGGAATTTCAGTTTGGAATGAATAAATTAAAACTATTATTTCATTTGTGTTTACACTTTTGAAACAAATGGTTTCAGCTGTCTTTTGGATTCCAGTCACATGAGCAAATGTGGAAAGAATATTTTCCAAAATCAATTTGGATAAAGCAAAAATTTAAAATTCCAGTACTATCTGGTATTTTAAGATCTTAAATAAACAAAAAATTCTTGAGATTATACTAAATTTGAAGTAGCGAATCAAATGTATAAGCAAATTAACAAAGAAATTTATAAAAAATATGACCCTTAATTTCCTTAAAAACAAAATGTGATTCAAGTGCTGCAGTTATAAAGTCTGTTTTTGTTTAGTTAAGTGTAACTTAAATTGCGAATGTTATTTTATTCAAAGTTAATTGAATTATGTTAATTATATTTAGTAAAATTTAAATACATTTCGGTAGTTGGGTTAGCTTAAAAGCAAATACCACTTTTTTGTCGGCCGTAGATTTTATAACTCTAACGCTACAGTTTTTTGTTTGAAAATACAGTTTTTTTTGGAAATTTACAGTTTTTGAAAAAAATCTGGCAACACTGATTGTGACTCACAAAATAATAATGTTTTCAAATTCCATATCTTTTGGAACAAATTATTCAACCACTTATAAAAAATAAGTCCGCCATAGACGAAACTTTTTTTGGCATATTTGAAAACTAAAAGTTGTTATACTATATACATTAGGGTGATCCTTAAAAAATCAAATGAGCAATTTTTTCAGTCTCATCCCTTCAATCGGTAATACCACGGTCACAGATATCAGATACAAATTTTGGTCCCGATTGGAGACGGTTAAGGCAGGGGGCCAAAGTTCAGATTCCTCTATAGAGACTCAAAAAATTAAAATCAATTTTTTTGCCAACTCATACCCAAAATCGATACTGGCGTAGTCGAAGACATCACATATAAATTTTGGTCCCAGTTGGAGTCGGTTATGGCGTGCCGCAATGGGGTCAGAGCCAGACGCTCCATGGAGACTCAAAAAAATTAATAATATTTTTTTCATCGATCGATACTACTGAAGTCGAAGATATCACATACGGAGCCACACCTTAACCGCCTCCAATCGGGGCCAAATTTATATGTTATATCTTGGACTATAGTGAGATCGACGTAGGGGTTGAGGCTTAGGCAATCTGATGTAAAAATTTGCTTCCTTCATTTAAGGACCGCCCTAATATATATATGTATATCTTCATAAACGTCGACTTTTTTTTACGACTGGCATTAATAATGCAATTATTTTCACACGCATTTTTATTGAAATCAATTCCACATTTCAAATAAACATAAAAACTAAAAAAAAATATGAAAAACTATGTAATATTAAACTACATTGGTTATTTGAAATTTTGGTTTAATAACAATATAAATAGGTATCTGGTTAATTAATCTTGTTTTTGTTTCTATTTTCATTTCTTCTTATTTCACTTAAATTAAATTAAATATTTCAAACTCTTTAATCCTTAGCGCTAATCAATAATTTTTCACTATTATGAAACCCATGCCACCCTCTCTCTCAACCATCAACCATCCCCACCTCTTCTACGCTGCTTCTAGACTTTATCAGTAGATACCCCTACATACATACATACATATCTAAATAGTTGCAATTCCACCAGCTTGCGCACGCTTCACCAACGCACGCCTGCAGCGCGACGTAGCTTGTTATACTGGCAACTGGTTGGAGCCCGAATGACAATTCCTTGCACAACAACAACGCCACCAGCGATATGCACAACAATTGTGCGCCGCTCAAATGCGCCAAGCGCGTCGACGATGATGGCGGCTCATTGGAGATTGTACGAAATTTTTCGATTTTTGTCCAATCGCTGAAACCGGCGAGATTTTTAGTTGCAGCGCGCATGAAATAGGTGGTGTTGGCTTCCAAATTGTTGATGAGAAAAGTTGCGCCTGCAATGGAATAAACGAGAATAAGTATGTAAGTAGTGGAGTGAGCAGAGTAAGTGAAGTTCGCAATAATAGATATGCAGCTAAGCAGTAGGCAGGGATTTATTGCTAAGCGACTGTTGTAAAGCAAGACGCCCAACGCAATTCAGCGATAATTTCCGCAAAATGCTTAGCGCCTCAAAATTTTCACGCTTACACTTTATTAACATAAGGGAATTCGCCCACTAAGCACTAACAAAGCCTTTTGCTACAACTACTTTCTAAAGCAAAACCTTCAATCATTCATTTCCTTCTACACCCCATAGATGCCGGGCAACCGCATCCATTCTCCCTTCTCCCCCGCCCACTTCACCACTTGACTTACCATCTTCGAATGGAAAATCTCTGCGCTTAGCATTCGTCCATTTGCCTGCATCTGATTTGAATTCATATTCCGTCATATACTCAATACGAAATCCAATCACCTCCATCAATTTACGCACCGGTGAAGTGCGCACCGAACCCACATCCACATCGAACGTATTCGAATTGAAGCCGCGCAACTGCAACACCGTTGGTGGTGGTGGCTTCACACCGCGCTCCAATACGGTACTGCGTTCAATGGCACCCAGATTGTTCTCCGCTAGGCAGCGATACGTGTCGAATACGCTATCGTCGCGCGCTTGAATCGTCAAATTGGATGCATAATAATCCGTCTCGAAGCTGTAGTGTTTGTCGTTGCGCAAACGTTTCTTGTTGCTATTCTTGTACCAGGTAAAATTGGCTGGCGGCTCAGCGATGGCCTGACACGGTATGGACACGCTGCCATTGACGTACACATACTGCAGTGAAATATGATGGTTGTGCATCCAGAATGGCTTATCTGCAACAATGCCAAATAAGCAGGTGTGGTTATTGTATGTGTATGTGTGTGAGGACTACATCCCACTGGGAAAATAGGTAAGCACCTTACGAGGTAAGCCATGTTTTTTTTCAGTTTTTAGTACCAAAATTGTCATCATGGCCAATGTCAGCTACTAGTAAAGCACAAAATGAACACCTCCAACGACACATTACGTTGTCAGTTGCAAAGTAACGTGCAGCCGAAGTTATCTCCAAGCGCCGAACTACTCCGAGCGACTTCTCTGCATTACACGTAACTTACTTTGTAAAGCGGCTCAGAAGTATGTCTGATACCAAATGTACATTCTAAATTCCTACTTACATAAGGCGGCCATGCCTTTGTAAAAGTAAGGGACGTTCGGCAGGGAAATGGTAATGACTGCCAGGTGAAGAGTAAGTTGCTAATAAGGTATTATTACGTGCTCCTAATTCCTATTCATTTGTTCAGGTGTGTATGTGTATATATATTCAGGTGTGTATGTGTATATATATTAGTGGGCGTGTGTGTGTGTATTCCAATAGCGTATAAGTGATTGTTGGTTTTTGGTTGTTGAAGCTGATGAAATTTTAATAGCATGGAAATGGAAATGCAAATGGAAATCGGCGGCTACCGATTGCGTAGGAGAAAATGGCCGCGCGTAGGTGGATGACTGTAAAGCTGTAGGTGGCTGCAATGATTGCCTGGTGTATGGTGCACGATGACCCCGATTGGGGTAAAAGAGGTATAAATGCTGTGTCACGCACGCACGCTAAGTAATCAGAAATCAGCGGATGTGAGTGAAAGGTTATCGAGAAGAAACGGTGATTACTATTTCAATGAATCAAATTAGTTCCAGGCTCTCATAAGGAGGGGTCAAAAGGCTGTACTGTTATTAGTGAAAGGCAAAAAGTACAAATAGTATGATTTTGAAACTTACAATATGGGTCTAAACTCAGCACCCCAGACTCAGATATGATTCTACACCTTTTCTAACAGTATTTCAGAAAAGCATAACTGTATTCTAAAAATATTTTTCTGAAATACAGTTGCCCCTTCCTGAAACGCATTTGCGTTTTTCTGAAAATCATTTGGCTTTTTCTGAAATACATTTGGCCTTTTCTGAAATACATTTGTGGTTTTCTGAAATACATTTGCCCTTTTCTGAAATACGTTTGAGTTTTTCTGAAATTCATTTGGCTTTTTCTGAAATACATTTGCCCTTTTCTGAAATACATTTGAGGTTTTCTGAAATACATTTGTGTTTTTCTGATGTACTGTTGGAAAAGGTGTAGTCTTTCCGAAATTGTGTTAATAGTATAGCCAAACTGGCTCTATTTTCAGGTGTAGCTGGGAAAGGGTCCGTACAGGATAAAAAGGTACCATGCTAGTCAGAAAAATATTTGGTCAATGGCTTATTACCGCTTTCAAGACCTCATATTAACGGTTTTGTTTATTAAATGAAATTTTTTGGGCGTTCATTAGAACCAAATTTTTGACTTAAATTATTCGTTATACCAAAACTTTTCTCATCAGTTTCGAACAAGACACGACAAGAGAAATCGCTCGCAATAATATTACAGACTCCCTTTCCTGCCGTCGAGAATCCAGAGGGGCTACTCTGTAATGCGATGCGAAAGAGAGATGCGATGCGTTAGGCAAATAAGTCGTAAGTAATACGCTGTGGCGATTGCCTATCGCATCGCATTTCTCTTTCGCGTCGCATTACAGAGTAGCCCCCCAGGTGGTCTACTTGACGCTGCAGCATCCATAGCAGTAGATTGTTGCCTTGCAAGAGAACTGACGCCATCCAGCTACTATGGTACTTTCTGCATATATGTGGATGATATTTATGTTATAGCAAGCGGAAAGTGTTTGTCCATACGCAGGGATACACAACTTTGGGAGACTGAATTGAGCTTAGCATCAACTCGGAAAATACAGATCTGGCACTCTTCATCAAGCACAACAAGGTTATGAACTGGTCTAAGCCTAGTCTGAATGTGGTGACCCTCCAGTTGAAGCAAAATGCCAAATACCTCGGAAGAATACTCAATAGTAAGCGCCTTAATGTGAAGGAGAGGGCGAAGAAAGCTTCAGCGCCATCCTATGCATGCTGGGCTACGGACACAATAGTATGGCGTCAACTTTACTCGGACGGATTGACTACATGATCTAGTAAGTGTGTGCATTTTGGCACGAACTCCGAAGCCACTATAGGCCTGGAAGACTGGCGTGATGGCAGGAGGAGTTTAGTGTATATACAGACGGGTCGAGCATGCGGAAAGGTGAAGGAGCGGCAGTTGTTTACGCGAAGTTCAATCCAATAAGGTGCCCAATTACTGCAGCATTTCCTGGCGGAAGTATTGGCCATAACGAAGGCGGCGAAGGTATTTAGTAGCAAACTATTTAGTAAATAAACTGGTGCATCTCTATATCGACAGTCAGGCTGCAATAGGGGCACTACTTTCGCATAATACTTCCCCTAGAAATGTGGCGGAGTATAGGGCAGCTCTGGATTTGCTCCATACTGTTATTGACGAACATCTGTACTGGGAGGCCAAAGAAGGCGCTCTGTCGGAAATTATGCTGATAGAGAAGGTGCCAATTTCTATCCAAGCGATTATACCGGAGCTCGATCTCTTCATGGCCCGGAAAGCGTAGAAGGTGTGAACCAAAACGCAAGGTTGTAAGGTATTTAGCAACGTATGACACAAAACTCACTGGCATTGGTCGCCGCCAATGTAGGGCACAACAAGATGCTCCAGTTTGCAAAGAGGACTGCGATATTCACCAACATTGCTCCAGGTACTCAGTAGCTAGTTAGCTGACTAATGTTGGCGTAGTTTATCTGGTAACTTTATGGATCTCAATGGTCTCTGCGAAGCCACGCAGAGCACTGTGTGTCAGGAACCAGGACTGTTCAGGACTGTTTGTATAGTAAGGTCGATGATTACACTTCAGCCTCGCAAAGGCTGATTGTAGCTTGAAAGAAAATTTTAAGATTGAAGCTGCGATAGTGAAGGTATATGTATTATCGGAGAGCGTGTTTTCAAAAGATCTACCGGAATTGAATGTTGCGGCTTTGTGAGCCAGCCTAAGAAGTTCCCTTGACCACTTTCGGCCCACCATCGTTTTTTTTACGTTCAAAAGTATTTTTACATGAAGTTTCCTGCCCTTGGGCCTGACACCCATACATATGTATGCCCATTAGGATGGTCCAAAATAAGTAAAATCGGAATTTTAATTCTTACACGCCCTAGGATTATTCTATATGGAAAAAATTGAAATATTGAAATCAAAAAATATTTAGAGGTCGCTCAAGGCGCTCAAAGTATTCCATGTATTTTGTATGAGAAAAAACAACTTTTTGCAGAAATGGTATAGAATTCTTGAAAATCAATATTTTTCTTTCGGAAAAGTATGGTTCCCTTCAGGAGACTTTTAATAACAAGATCCAATTTTTTACTTAACCATTTTATAAAACTAAAGATTTTTTATTTATCCCCCCATTGCATTTTCTGGCATTTTCTGAGGGTCTTCGCGTACCTATAAAATATACCATGAAAAAATTTGGGTATTGGAATCTTCTGAAGAGAAAAAGATTTTTTCGATCGAAAAATATTAATTTTCAAGAAGTCCATGCCATTCAAGAATGCTATGCCACTTTTACGAAAAGTGGTTTTTTCCCATATAAATTACATGGGCAACTTTGAGCGCTTTGAGCGACTTTTGAATATTTTTTGATTTCAAAATAAAAAATAGGGGTATACTTTTTCGGTATAGAACAATCCTACGGGGTGAGAACATAAAAATTTCGACTTTGCTCTTTCACATGCATTTTTGGACCACCCTGAGGTACATGCAAATGTAACTAGAAAACTAGCAGAATTAAATGAAAGAGAGGTCCGCACCTATTGAACTTTATTGCATTCGGTGAACAAAAAAAAGGTCGACTTAAATTAAATTTCGTTAATGTTCGAGTTGATTTTATTATTTTCTTATTCTAATCTTTTATTTTATTTCTCAACACTTGCGTGCAATATTCCATAGCCACTACAAGTGCATGCATTATTTTCGTGTAAGTAACTACTTCCAGTAACTGCGTACCACCTGAAGCATTCAAAAATCATTTGTGCATGAAATTGAAAATCGAAAACTTCATCGTGAGCCAGAATGCAGTAAGCTGTGGCAAGTGTAGTTGTGGCGGCGAAGAAACAATAAAGCAAAGTGTAAGTGTAAGTACTCATACTTCGTATAAATGCGCCCTCAACATCAATTAAACTTAAGAATATTTCCAATACAAAGTTTTTGTGGAGTAGTGTGAAAACTCTATACAAAAGATATGGCAGAAAATTTGAGATGCCAACAACAACAACAACAGCAAATTCACATAGTAAATTTTACGTTACATAAAATTGGAAAATTTTTTTAGTGGAACACACCTACACTTTGTACAACCAACGCCAACGCTGCAGTTATGAAAATCGAGAATTTCTACGAAAAATTTATGGAAATATTCCTTGATTATATAATGCAAACAAAATAATTGTATTTTGCCAGAAGGACTAATAAATATGTAAATAGAATTGAGTTGGATAGTAGATATTTTGAAGTACGAGTATATTCGTTAGAGGTATGCATACCTTCAAACATGCATATGTTTATACAAAAATGCACACGAAATTATGTTCATACATATGTGCATACATGTATACTTACAGGAAACAATAAATTTTTCATTCAAGTATTTTCGCATCAGTGATTTTGGGTGCCTCAAGGCAGCTACTCTTAATAAAGTAGAGTCCATCGTTCCATTCACTCTACTACCGCTACCCGTACGAACAAGTAGAAGTGTTGCTGAGTTGAAGTTCTTGAACTTCTACGCCTCACCAGTTTTTACTCTGTCTGCAGACACTTACTAGTGATTCCTAATAATAGTGATTGACTTTTCCAAAAGCAAGTAAATATTTTTGAGAAATTTATTTCTGAAGAATAGCATCAAAATACAAAGGCAGTACTTTATTAGTATATATATTTCAGTGCAGCACAAAAAACAAAATAAAAAATAAAATTTAAATTATAATGAAATGCTCTAAGATCCTATAAGGCAATTTTATTTCCAATTTCAATTTAGCAAAACAATGAAGCAAGTACTACGTCAACAGTTATTAAGAGAACTTCTTTCACAAGTACAGAATATTTAATTGAAAGCAAATATGCATGCGTAAATAAGTACTTGTGAATGTGTGTACATTAGAGTGGTAAAAAAAAATCCGAGTTAGGGCTTAGCACTTGCAAAATTTTTCCTCCTCCCGAAAAAGGTGCTGGTACCAAACTTTACGTTTCTAAGTATAGATTTAGAGAGTGCTCATGATGCTCGTATTTTACTCTAGAAGAATTGTGCACATATATTAATTAACTAATTGGTTAAGCAACCTAGGAATATCAGAAATTTAAATTATCTAAAAAAATATCACAAGCTTCGGTGGTAATCGCAACAGTAGCATTTTATAAAAATTACCGATTTTTTGCTAGCTTCCCAGCGATCCCGTTTTCTAGGATGAAATTTTTTCCCCCCATAAAAAAATTGGCCAACTCCAATGTGCATTAAGATGCATCACCAAAAAAAGTTGTGTTTCTTTTTAATTTTTTCGGGATTATAAAACTTATTATTTTTTAAAGCTCTCCAAAAATATTTCGGAAAATGTTAATATTTACGCGATTACTTTATTTTGATTCCGTTTATAAAATTGTAGAACTTTTGTTCGCACACTTCAAGCTTGTTCTTTTATCATTTGAGGGGATTCAAAAAAATTATTTTTATAAACTTATTTTATTTATGAAAAACTCGGTCCAGCTTTCATAAATCTTAATATTTTTCCGAAATACAGAAAAACAGTACCAACTATTATTTTTTTGTATGAAGTGTGATGCACCCTTATGTGTACAATTGAAAAATTATTTTAATTTCAGCATTTACCTTCAGTTAGCAATTTTGAAACTGTTTTATATGCTTTTTGATTACATAAAATTTGCTTCATTACGAAAACACAGTATTGAGCCTACAGTTACATAACTAAAGAGAAAATATTAAGGCCCAATTTCAGATGAGCCATTTAAGTTACGACTGTTGATTAACTTTGAGAATTCAGTTTCAAATCATATATTTAAACCGCGCTTAACCGGGCCCAACTGGTTATTTAAATAGAGACATGCAACCCTGCGTTTATAAGAAACAACAATCAGTCGTTCAGCACGAAATGTAAACAAACCAACAAATGCAACCACAATTTCAAGGAACAAGCAATGGAGCCGCCACTTGTTTGTTAAATTTACACAAAGGCGTTTTGAAACCCAACGCAAGCGAAATGGCATCTGAGAAATAATCTGAAACTGGCCCTAAGACTCACATCTCAAATTTAGGGAAGCTACGCCTATTAAAAATAGTTTGTGACTGTTTTAGTAAATAAATATATGAAGTTAATTTATAAACGTACAATTTAAATGAAACAAAAGTTGCTTTACTTCAAATGTAATTTGTTTGGTTTTATAAGAAACGTAAATTTCTTTTCGCTGAAAGTAAAGGCAAAATTGAACTTAAGTCTAATAAAGCTGCGCACGAAAATAAACTTTTTATTTTGAATAAGCCGACGACCTCCCCATAAAGTCAATTCGGGTACACTGAATTCAGTTGTGATAGTAATTTTTCCAGGTTAGACCATCTAATCAAATTAAATTTTTTCCTATGGCTTTGAAACCCCAAATTTCGTTTAGATCCGATTATTGGATCATGAAAAAATTAACGTTACTCTTAAATTTTTATCTGAGAATTGAAGTCGGTGGTGTCCTTTGCTTAAAAATTACTTGTTATTTGTTATTAGTTTTAGGGTTCAAGGGAACTGAATTGTCTCTTTTTATTCCCCACAAACAGCCGCTTTGATGCAAAAAATATGGAAGTTCATGTTACTTCATAGTTATTTAAATTTTAATTGTTAAAATATCTACTACTCTGCGACCAAAAGTTGCCAACCTGGGGAAGCTGAGAAATTAGTTTTCTACACATATACAATCCACACATTCAGAAAAATAGGTTTCATTAATTCCCCAGCCAACTGTCGAAAAGTGCTGTCAACACTTCAGAAATACATAAGTATGTTAACATATTAAAAACTCTTTCCTAGACACGCCAAAATTCTCAGTCACGTAAATCGTTTAGATAAGCCAATATCTAATATGCAAGCTGTATCCAAATCGTAAAAACTGTGAAAACCCTAATTTAAAATCGCTAATGGAAATCGAATGGGAAATCGCTTAAGAAGCCCAAAATCCCATCAAAAGCCACGGCGATTAAAATTAGCTCAATGGCTAGAGTAGCGATAAAAAAAAAACTATTAAAATTGCGTTTTCAGCACTCAGCACGTAACCTAAAGGTGGAAGAATAGATTTTCGAGAGCAACATACGAATTCAGAAATCCAAAATCGTAAAAAGACGCACGACTAAGAGCACGAAACGCGCATAGCTCAAATTTGCTTGGCGCTGGTGGCAGAATTTCCCAAAGCGCCACGCATGCATCTTCGCACAAACGCCACAATAAATTGCAGCAGGCGTGGAAATTCACCTCAATTTAATTTTTCCCACAAACAGCAAGGCACAAGCTGGCATTGTTGTGAATCTGTGAGTATGGGTTTGTTTGCGTGAGTCACGAAAACACAATCAAGAGACCTGAATGAATTGAAAAGCAGCGCAGCGCAGCACAGCGAACAAACAAACAAATAAACCTGGAGATACAGAAGCCAAAGCACCCGGAATTTTAGAGCATTCAAAAAATAAACAAACCAAAATACATACAAACATACATACAAATATATAAACAAATGACACGAAATATTTGCGCAACAAAAATCCAATGCAATTTACAAAGCAAAATTTTTGTTTTTCCCAACTGGATTATTTGTCTCGCATACTAGGACAACAAAAAACAAGAAGCAATAAAAAAGTTGTTCGCTCAAAAAATAACAAATAAATACAGTTAGGTTTGTTTAGCCATTGAGCTTAGAGATAGATGTCCATCCGTTGACGGAAATGGCCAAAAACTGCTGCAGCACTGCCGGGAAGCTGTCCATAGAAGATAGCAAACTGAACATACATATGTGACAAAG
>NW_023458560.1:64147803-64176479 GCF_013731165.1 Rhagoletis pomonella
AATAATTTAAGATACTTTAAATTGGTATAATTAAACGGTGAAAATGTTCTTCTTGCCAAAACCAACGAATCTAGTGTAATAAAACTGGTGTGACAAAAAACGAAAAATATTACATTGAGTAAAATATGACGATGATTTGAGAAACTAAAATTTAATTTTTACAATTTTTATTGGCACAATCATAGTTCATTCTAAAATTGTTATATATGTACATTGGGCTGTCCCGTCAAAAAATTTTTTTGAGCTACACTATCGCAAGAGGTATCGAAATTTGCGTAAATTTACACATGTTAAGAAAAAGTTAAAAAAAGTCAGAATTGTGTGTCATTTTGAGGGCTCCACCACACCATGAAGTTTTCCACGTATTTTATATGAGTCAATATTTTTCAATTTGCAAACTCTTTTTCTCTTTAGCAGTCTTCAAAGAATAATACCTTATCTATTTTTGGGTTCCGATCGGTTCGTATTTATGTTTTTTAAATTTTAATATTTTAATAGGCTTGTCCGATCTTGCATCCTTTAGTGCAAATAAAACAAAGTTATTCCGCTATTGTTGCCCAACGTTTCGCTAAACTCATTAGCATCTTCAGGGGCTGGTTGTTTATTTTCACTGTATCAACAATAAGTACAAAAATTACAAATATTACAAATATGCATTAACGTTTGACAAAAATTACATAAGGAACATACATGTATGACGTGCATATGAACATAAAAATGGCAAATGAATTGTACTATTTTACTACTTACAGAAATTTCTATTTTGACATATTTAATTAAACTTAATTTTACTTCGGTACCATCTATTGTGGTAGTCTTGTCAATACTGGTAATTGCTAAAATTCGTCATAAACATAAAATGTATGCAGCAGCAATGTCATCGGTATCTTCTTTCTTGTTTATTGTTTTTTCTCTTTTTTGCATTATAATAATAATACCTTATTGTTTACTTAACGATTTTTTAATACTAACTATTTTTATAGGTCCCCAAAATCCCCAAAATAATTAAATGGGGGAACCATAAAAAAATCATTATTATCTTCGATACCTCTTGCGATAGTGTAGCTCAAAAAAATTTATTGACGGGACACCCTAATGTACATATGTAGATAAGGTAATATATATGTATTTATGTGCATAATAAGCACCTTTCAAATATCTTTAACGCCAATATTTAATTAATTTTAAATTACTTATATGACTTTTAAGTTAAGGCGTGCGAGCAAACGCGTTAGCTGACTTTGTATGGTGCTACGGGGCGTATACGATACACTAAGGGTATGTGAGAACGAGTTGTTATTTTACTCTTTTAGTACAGCTTTTTTATGCAAAACTGAATGCATTGTCTAAGATAATTGTGTCACCGTTTTCGACCAAAGACACGTTTTTAGTTATAGTTCTCTGCAAGTATAAACGAATTCTAAAGTTCAGTAATATAGAGAGTCGCCTAATTCTGCAGAACATTTAGGATCACCTATAAAAAAATATTTGAGTTTTGTCTTCGGTTTGTGTATTCAACGGCTTCAAGAAACTACTTTCTTTAGATACATCTGAAAATTTAATGCACAACGAAAAGTATAATTTTGTATCTTCTACTTTTCTAGTAAAATTTGTGCACATTCTTAAATAGTTTGTGCGTAAATTGTGAATGCGTTGACCTGATTGTGCTTTAATCGGTTGAAGTGTAAAAATTTATCACATCACAGATATCGCCAAAAATATGCATACACATACATATTAACAATTCCGTACTTATCTAAGTCCGCAGCTACCTTCACAGTCATTTGCAGCAACAACCGTTTCCGCTATTAAAGCCAATATATACATGAAAATGGACTTTCTAAAATTTAAATGACGCACTTTAGTAAGGCAGAACAAAGCAAACAACACATCCGGTTACAGCAAACGCAACCGCCGTGAATGTAACAAAAATAAAAACAAAAACCTATGGAAAACACAATTTTATATATTGTATATTTTTTTTTAACTTTAAGCTTTAAATTTTATTGTTTTCAAATAAAAAAATTTTTGAGTTGCATTTTTTATTCATTTTGAACTTTTTAAATTTAATTTCCATTAAATTTTTGCATTTTATGGTTTTAAAAATAAACATATTTGGCCTTTTGTTCATTTAATTTTTAGATAACTTATTACTGAAATACGAACAGAAAAACGCTAGGCATTCCACGTTTACAGGTCTTTCAAATAGTCTTTCGGAAACCAGAAAAGAGATTTCACGATAGTTTCCAGAATTGACAATTGTTTTATGCAAGACGATTACCAAAGTTGCCCTGTAAGTTAATGTGAATAACCTCAGTGTGAATATACTTAAATCACAAATATGTGAATTTCACTCTATTTGGAAATAATTAATTACATAGTACATAAATGAAATTCAAGAAAATAATTTTTTTTTCTCAAAACTATAAACATTAAAAACTATAATAAAAATTGAATTAAAAAAATATACAAAAAAACGCTGGCTGACAATTTGAAACTCGGATATCTCGAATGGCTCGCTAGAGCCTTGCTCAAGCAGACATTGCGACTGCTGGAGCGGCACGAGATAAATTACATATGTAGATACTTATTCCGTTCATGGGGGATGATTTGGCAGACTATCTCCAAGTAGTAGCAGTATGATGCTAATAGTATTTTAGCATTCCATTAGATATCGCCATGCTGAAAATATCAGTCCCAAACAGGAATAAGGATGAAAGAAGAGCTAGTTCAGCTGAAAAGCTAATTGATAGAGTACTAGTTCACAACTATTAGCTTTCCCTGCAGGGCTTTTACTATGTAGTAGCGCTTGAAATGTATGCACATTTGTAAGTGCTATGCTAGATAGTCCACACATACACCAACACACTAACACCTGCACTTGTTATTTATTTTACTCACTTATTTTCATTCTCTGTAGGACTACAGTGCGTATACGTAACCATTATGTGGCGATGCCAAGCGCACTTTAACCGCTATAAACGCTGTAATTTAACTGACTATGAAAATAGCGAGAACAAGGGAAGGCAAGAAAAAAGGTACATATATGTCAAAGTACCAACAACAAAAGCAAAAAAGCAAAGCTTTACAATTTTACTGTAAAAATATTTAAAGTGCATTGTGGTATGCAGCGAGCCGTAAAGCCATAAATGTACGCAAATTTATATGCGCATTTTAAACGCACTGCCAGCAACAGTACCACCAATCAAAGGCAGTGGGCCAAGTCGAGTCGAATGCGAACTCGCGCGGAAGCACAATGAACTGGTGCTTTGGTTTATCATAACCAGGCATGGGCAGAGAACGAGCACACGCTCAAAGAGCGTAAACATGGCGTGTACGCATACAAACACACGCACACGCTTAAGCTCACACCTACATGTGTACATAGCCCTCTGCAATGTATAGTTACTTTGTGCGCCCTTACACTCGTGGGTCGAGTACATACTTGCGCAAAGCTTTTGTGTGGCTTGAATCATTTCACTTACATGTACACATACATATGTATGTTCGTATAAGTAAGTAAACTCGCTTGCGTTTTTATAGCTCATTGCTTTAATTAATTGCATAAAATCGCATCAAATTAATTCTTAAGCTTTGACTTTACTGTGGGCTTGAGCTTTCTTTTACCATTTTAATTAGCATTAAGTGACGTAGAGAAAATTAAGTCAACGCACGTGTGGGCACGTGACAGTAAGCAATGGTTGGATGAAAGGTAAATACTACATGCAGGTATATGAGAAAGAAGAAGCAGTGTGGTGCAAAAAAAAAATTTATTTGCACTGTGCAATGAGCTACGCGAATAGGTAAGAAATTATAATGATTGATATAAGAGTAGCACCAAAGGAAATATTGTCATCTACTCGGACATGTAGTAAGAGATGCGCACTGTCACTTCCGAAATTTGTAATTTGTTTCCGAAATTTTATAAAAGAAATAAAAAGCGAGAGCAAAAGGCTCCTTCCTGATTGCCAGGCAGTGTCACTCTCCGATAGTATTTCTCTTGAAATCCGTCCGCGGTATGGAGATGGTGTTAAACTTTATGTAAATCTTAAAACGCACCCAACAAATTAAAGGAGAAGTTCGGAAAGCATTTCGCGAACTTGTGTGTGTAGACATAGACCAGTCTAGACTTACTAAGGGTAAACACGTATAACTTCTTTAATTTTTTAATTATTGTTATTTTCTTTCTGCATATTATAGCTAATCTCTTGGAAAATCATAATGGATACTTACAGCAAGACCACCAAAAACGACTTTAATATGCGATTCGTTTTACGCAATTAGCCACACAAATTGATTTTTTGATGTAATGTTTTGATGTCGGATGAAGCGCATTTCCAAGCAAAACTGTAGATTGTGGGACTCTGGAAATCCAAGGGCAACACACCAGCACCAGATACACCCATCCAGATGCACTGTTTGGTGCGGTGTTATGGCCGAAAAAGTTATCGGCCCATATTACTTAGAGAGTAAGATGAAACGCCAGAAACGATGCTAGGAAAACTATGCACCTGCTGCGTGAAATTTGTAGGTCTTATTTGGCCCACCCTTTACTATTCCGGCACATTGACCCTAAGGTCACTTATACTCATTTATTGAACAGCAAAGCCTGATTTTTGGCTATTTTTTCAATAGCACAATTTTCGAGTGACCACCGGATCAAGTTGAGGGGATGGTATTTTCAGGGATAGTAGTCGATATTTCTAACTATTTTTATTAATTTTAATACTCAAAAATTTCAAACTAAATTAACCAAAAAAATAAATAACAACACCGCGTGATCAAGTATAATTAGCAGCATAATAGTTGCCCTTGATTGTAGTTGGGTTGACATATGAAGAAGTGGAAAAGCAACTTAAGTTTTTATGGCGAACTTAGCTCAGTGGGTAGATCCTTGGGTGCTGGAGTCGCTGATTTGAATCCCAGTGAGTTCGATGAAGATGTCTGATGAAGAGGTATGGTGTTCTCCGAAATAGCAGCTATAAGTTAACACTTAAATAAACATTTGTTGTTTTCCACAACATTTTTTTTATACAAAATGTTTAGAGGATTTTCTCTCTCTTCTTCTTCGTATTTGAATTCACTTGGCATTTCCAATTGGCGTCAGTAGGCACAGAGGATTTTCTCTCAACATGTAAAAATATGTCTACAAGCAGAGCCTTATAAAACTATTTTAGTAGGTGTAGATGCTCTTTATTCACAGCCTTGGAATTGTGGGTCGCCCAAAAAAACCCAAAACGAATTTTTCCAAGTCCTCAGGCAGTATTTCCCATTGTACTTCAAGCCTAGAGAGGGAGGATTTTGAGGATAGGCATACATATGTAGGTTGGATCGGAATTGGACGCCCCAGAGAACCGAAGTTCGCTAATTCAGCAGCCAGTTGTTGCCTTCAATATCATAGTCTGCTGACAGCCACACAAGTTCAAACCCATTCCATCTTGTAACGGAGTATAGCCTCAACTTACATTCGTGGACTATTTTTGAAGAGGTGCGAGCGGTTTCTTAGGCCTTTAGAGCAACTTGGCTATCACTGCAGATGCTGATTTTAGGTCCGCGCGCCTTTCGCCAGTTATCCAGTCTGCCACTTTCAGTATTTCAAAACCTTCCAATTGAAAGAGCGTTGCCATTGCACCCAAAGCAAGAAAGCATCTGAAGTTACCATCCGGATTCCAACTAGCTCCAGTATCATTTTCAGTCATTGTGCTTTTCGCCATTTTATAGGATGAAATTTGTTTTTCCCATACAAAAATTGGACCACTCTAATATGCACGCCAACAATCCGAGGAGAAGGTCTTCCAAACACAAACATATTGCGTAGGCGCCAATCTATCAAGAATGTCCCATATGTGTATGAAAGAATAAACACAGGCGACGCTTCTGGCTATTTTGTGTTTCACTTGTTCACAAATTTGTTTTTCATCCCCGCCCACGAAATCCTGGCTACTTTCTCATAAATAATTTTAAAATAACTTCCTTGCACATTTATGTAAGCAGCAATCAAAAATAAAGATTCTTATTACGGGTTCTTATCTGGCTTATGTTTGACTCTTATGAGCTTTCAAAAATTGCAAACTCAATATCTGAAGCATTTGAAGCGATATCAGTGTCAGTATCATCAGTATCAGTGTACTCTTTTGCCTTGTGCTATTGAGCAATACTGCTGAAGTGACAGTCCTTGGCTAGAGATATGCAGATAGGAGTATCTCTACATGTGCGGTCTTATTTGGGTCCAATAGACAATAGCCCGGAAAAACCAAAAGAAATCACCAGACGCAAATTTCCCATATATGTACTTGAGCGCATTCGCATCCCTTCAAGACTGACCTTAACGCGAGCGGAAGTGTTAACTACCTGACCAACAGATTATATCCACAAAGAAAATCTTACTTTAGTCTTTTTAGATAATTGTAATTTGTTCAACCTCCCTAATCAAGACTTTATCAGAGGTAATGCAGAATGCAATTACCGAATTATTTCTTTGACTATACATACGCATTAGGAAACATATATACAAGTACGCACATATTGCTTGTAAATAATGTTAATCTGCTCAGTTTTAATTAAATTCAGACAGCAGCAAAGTAAAAATGTAATACTTATTTAGAAAGGTAGAGTAGTGACAGCATGTTCCAAGAGCTAAACAGCCACGGAGCAAACACTCATGTATTTACAATTGGTTATGCGTTTATATGCATATATTTTCTTATATGTATCTATTTATATGCACACGCCTGTGTTATGGCAAAGCAAAACAAAAGAGAGAGGTTAAGTGTAAACTACATCTGCTTAGTTAGATAAAGTGATTGGTTGAAAATGCATGCGTTAGTGGGCGGTATGTACATATGTATGCACATGCAAAGCTATAAAAGTGTACTACCACTATGCATGTGAGCTTGCATATTATATCTGTGGTCATAAGCAATAACCGCCTAAGTCGACTTAAGAAAGAATTGAGTTATATATGCTATCGTTTTCTGCAACTAGTATTCCATGTGTATGCGCAACTCCCATCTCGTTAGCTAGGCTATTTAAAAATTTATAGACGAAAATATTTTGGTTTTCCCATAAGCTTAACGTTACAATCCAAATCTTCAAAGCGCTTTTTTCTCGAATTCAGGTTTTTCTACTTAGGCGATTATTGCTTATGACCACAGATATATGCATCCATAAAGGTGACGGCGAGCATCTAAAAAGGCAGGCAGATAAGTAAATGTAACAGCTTGTATAGTATTAAGGAGGACACACGCACACATATGCAAAAACACTTCCCTAATAGTGAATAGCATAGAGTATAGCGAGGTTTTTATTTAGAACTTTATGTTTTCTTTCCTTTATAGTATATTATTTTATTTATAATAAAATTATAGTTTAAAAAACTAAAACCTCGCTATTATATTTTCATTCGTACTGTCATAAAGTATGTAACTTGAGAATAGAAATGGCTGCATCTTTTAGGCGCATCAATATTGCATAGTTACATCCCGAGCTAATAAAAGGGAGGTAAAAAAAAGCAAACTCGTCGCACTCTTTCAATACACGTAACAAACCTAGTTGTTATTAATGTGACTATAATGTGCACTGACGTTCACTGCACTTGCACATCGTAGCAATATATACAAACAATAAAATATAACACCGTGCGGCAGTAAATTTTACACACATAGAAATCAATATACTCGCGAAACTAGGGGTAAAATATAGGAAGTCTGCGTTTTTAATTTTTCAACTAATTATTGCACAATTTAGTACAATTTAGAATAAAGGATACAGTTCTCTTAGAACTGAAGAAGATTATTTTTTTATCCACAAGGACAGGAAGTATTGAAAATATCCTTTAAAAGTTTTGAAATAATTTCATGTCAAAGGCTAAGATATACACGACCACATCCTTAAATTTCTTCAATTTCGTTCTTCTGACATTGATAATGGTCATCGCTTTGAATTTTTTAATTATTTAATCATATATTTTTAATTTCATTAGTAAATCAATTCGCATACAACATAGTAATAATTAGCAATAGAGACATTAACTTCAAACATGTATCTTCTATGAGTTTATATTTGACCAGCGCCATCTGTCACTACTTCGATTAATTTTTAATTCCTTTCATACTGCAGAAATTTTTATTTGTTTTCATATTATCTTAAGTCCCCGTATTAGTACTCGCCTTCGAACTTGTGCATAAGTTAGCTTAATTGGAATTTTCAAACGGGTGGCAACCCTGGCCAATATATTTTAAAATCAAAACTTTGTTAAACCTTTTTTGTCTCACAACCATATTGTGATATATGTTTCAATTATCTTATTCCCCTAATTCAAGTTGAATTTAATTTTTTAAAAAAGTTGTTGCCATCCTCCTACATGTAGTTCAGAAATAAAGTTTTTGCAATGACATTTTGACTGTATCCATATCATAATAATCCATTTTAACAGTATTTAAAATTTAACTTTGTAAACAGGTGTCAACCTTGTTAAAAATATTTTCAAACCTCAACTTTACTAAATCTTCTTCAAATGACACACGAATTGTGATACATATTCAAATTAACTAACTCCCTTAATTCAAGTTGAATTTCATTATCAAGCAGATGGCAACCTTCTTCAACATATTTACAAACCACATTCTTTTCGCCTAAAACCATATTATGACACATTTTTCAATTTTATAATTGCCTTATTTTAAGTTAACTAAATTCGACTTTTCAAACAGGTGGCCACCCTCTTAATTACAGTTCACAAATAAAACCTTTGAACCCGATTTCAATTTATATCCGTCTTTTAACAATTCATTTGAATTATTAAACAATTTGAGTTTAACTTTTTACACAGGTGGTAACCCCCTTTAATGTACTAAATGTTCAAACTAAAGCTATCTTTGCACTGCTTTGTTTTATACTCATATTTTAATAATTCATATAGTTAAAATTAACGGTCCAAATAGGTGGCAACCCTGCTCAAAATATTTTCAAACTAAAACTTTGTTGAACCCTTTTCGTTTGACACCCATATCGTGATACATGTTTGAATTATCTAGCTCTCTTAATTCAAGTTGAATTTAGTCCTTTAAATAGGTGGCAACCCTCCTACCCTATATGCAGTTTAGAAATATATATTTCTTTTCAAAGCCATTTTAATATCCCAGATTGCAGTAATTTATTTAACCTATTGTATACATGGAATTTAAGCTTGTATACGGGTGGCAACCCTGCAAAAAAAAATATTTCAATCCACAACCCCTTTCGTCCATATCGTGCGTTTTAAATTTTTTTGTTTTTGTCGCACGGAGTAATAATTTTCATAGCAGTTTCACAAGTCGTCTGAGTGTGTACAAAATAAAAATAAATTAATTTCCGTTTCACACCTTAAAAGGCATTCTAATGATTTTAGTCATTTGCGGAATGTAAAACAGCAAACAGCCTTTACACATGCAAACACGGCTGTGGTGAACGCATACATACACGAATTTGTAATTGTAATTATGTTGACTAGGTTGTCAGGTGCTTGACAGCGCACACAAGGCGGAAGATAGTTCTTAACCCATGAGGAGGTGGCAGGTTATGCGTACCGTAGAAACAGCGCGCCACACGAAGGAGTCGCATAAAGAGCAATGAAAGCAAAAACAACTTAAAAGAACTACAACCATAACTGCATGTTCGTAATAATATTTTCAATAATGACTCCGTAGGAGAAACTTGCAACAAAAAGCGTTCACAAACAACAATAACAAAGAAACATATTAGTTGCTCTTGCAAGTGCGTCCACGCACCGAGTCGTGTGTGGCGTGTGTGTTTGGCAACGTGTGGAGTATGACCTCCTGTGTGCTTTTATTGCAATCAACTATAATATTTTCCACATATAGCAAAGCATCTCATACGAGTAGGTAAGCCTGTTTATGCAGTCCCGCTGTGCTGTCATGTGCAACCTGTCTTTGGTGTCTACGTACCACATGTGAGGTGGGGTTGGCCGATATGGACATACAGACATAAAAGCATATGTAGTATGTACCTACATATGGGAGTGCACCTCTGTGGAGCATATTGTTTATGTGGTTCGTAAATGTTATTAAAAAACTTAGCTTAACGACACGTTATGTGAAGGCTTGAGTGCAGAGTTATGTATGCCCCCCACATATATGTATGTACATACATATTGTTTATGTGGTTCGTAAATGTTATTAAAAAACTTAGCTTAACGACACGTTATGTGAACGCTTGAGTGCAGAGTTATGTATGCCCCCCACATATATGTATGTACATACATACATTTTAAAGGGGTGGGCTTTCCAAAACGGAACCAATCGAAATTTCAGCGAAAGTATAAGGAATTTCGTCATGAAACTTGGTGAGGATGTTGGGGGAGGCCTCCTCAACATGAATTGTTCACTCTCACAATATAATTGCTAATAGTATTTTAGCAATTTGTTGTTAAATAATGTCCACTATCACCCCCTAATTATTTTAAAATATGCCACTTATCACTTATATTTTGTGTTACATGTTATATTTTCAATGCTCACATGCGTATTTTATGCTTTTATTATATATAATTCACCAATTAATTAAGTAAAACGCGTTTATAAACTTGTGTTCACGTTTTACCACTTTTCACAAACAAGCAGAAATAACAATGGCCGACAGTAAGAGCAAATATGTGCTGCCATACGTTTTAAAAGTAAATACGCCACTATTAAAGGATTTTATTAAAACGCGGCCAACACAAAAAAGAGTTGTGCGTAAAATGGTCATATCGCGCGATTTTATATAAAACACCCAGTAACCATATATTAATATAGTTCCATATATATCGAAAATTTTTAATAAAAAATCGCGCGATTTTTTATTAAAAATTTTCGCCTGCGGCGCTTTATATTCTAAAAATCGATACTTCCATAAATAATGAAAATTTTTAATTAAAAATCGCGCGATTTTTTATTAAAAATTTTCGCCTGCGGCGCTTTATATTCTAAAACTCGATACTTCGATGAATAATGAACATTTTTAATAAAACATCGCATTTTATTATAAAATCGATACTTCGATAAATTATGCAACTTTTTAATCAAAAATCGACCAATAAATAATTAAATTTTTTTATTAAATATCGCGCGATCATTATCTGCATTTTTTTATTGCTTCCGTTTTGTGTTTTTGAGGCATTTTTTCATATGTATGGCAGCACTGACATTTCATTCAATTGGTGTACAAAGCAAAAG
The DNA here is from genome assembly GCF_013731165.1 of Rhagoletis pomonella. Lineage (NCBI taxonomy): Eukaryota > Metazoa > Arthropoda > Insecta > Diptera > Tephritidae > Rhagoletis > Rhagoletis pomonella. Next base: position 64,159,017 of record NW_023458560.1, read on the forward strand.
GTGAGGTTAAATTCGGTATTTTTGCAACTTTAAATGCGAATTACTTTAAAACTATAAGCCTCCGGAGGGTGGGGTCTTCAGATTTAGAATCTGAAAAGGCTCCTAATATTTTTTTTTTTCAAAGCCTGGATCCGTTTTGGAAAATTTTCCCTTTTAAAGAATGTAATTTATGACAGCCATTTATTAAATTTTATGGGCTCTTACCTTTAATAGATTATGAGGTTATTTAGCGGTAGTTGGCGCGACTTTGGTCGCCAGGGTAAGCTAAAAAGCAAGCATTTCCTGTATAATTCGATATATAAGAAAAAAAATCGTCGGCAGCTCAAGGAAAATATTCTCAACAATTCTTGAATGAACTTGAATATGACTAAGTGACAATATAACAGTGAGTTTATATCGGCCGATAGCCACCCAGTTATAACCCGAGCCAATTCATTTTATCCTGGAAGAAAGCGAAAAGTGCACCGGAAATGGTTGGGGCTGAAACAAGTGCTTCTTGTGTGTATGCATATGGTATTGATTTAACAAAAATTGATGGACGAGCCTAAGATATTGACCAAAAATTTTAATCTTGCACACGGATTTTTTTAGGGCATAATGAAGCATATTTTTGCTACTACCAATCAAAATTCTTAAAAAGCGGATTTTCGGCCCACGCAACCGTCATATATTTAGGGTTTTAGGCAGAAATGAAATAACTTTAGGGTGAAGTTATATGGACCACCTGGCAACACTAGTTTAATATGTATTATTTCTTAAAGTACCAGAGAGTGGTCGAACTCCTAGTTTATTCACTGTTTTAGTTTGATTTAGGAAAATATTCTTTCCACATTTGCTGGGGCGACTGAATTACAAACAAAAAAAAACTGAAATCATTTGTTTAAAATGAGGAAATGCTCCCTTTCATCTTCACCTTTTTCAAAATATTGACTTACAACAAAAACCGAAAGATAAATTTTAGTTTATTCCTTTATATCGGATCTTTCGAAAAAAAACTGTGGTTTAAAATAAAAACTGTGAATCTGGCATTGATGGTTATAAATTCCCTATTGCTAATTGATAATATTTTGTATTTGTGTTGATTTATTAAATTAAATTAAATTTTTAACTCGAATGTGCTCTTATTAAAATACCTCGTATTCTACGGTTAATTTTAGCTGGCTCCGACACAGCCCGCAGGTCAAGACGAAGGCGCTGGACTGAACGTTTATTCTTTTCTACGACTTCCAAATTGTGATACAGCATATAATAGACCTAATCCGGAAGCTTAAAGATACCATAAGTGATGGAATAGCGACGTTTTAAATTATAACATTTCTTCTTCATTTAATACAAATAGAATTTGCTTGGATCTTATTTACCAGCAGAACATTCGCAATAATATTCAAAAACAAGCAACAGTCCCCAAACGGCAGCTGCAGCGATTGAGCGACGACAACTGTCATCCGCCAGAGATGCATTTTTAATTACTAAACACATTCGCATGGAAGCACAGATACCACTGTTAAAATAGTAAAAAGCAAAAATAAAATATAATGTCATTCACTAGAACGCTAAGCTCTCTTTCCGGCCAAACAAAAAAAAATAAAATAAATACGCAAAACTAAGTGGACACAACTTTAAACTTTTTCTTGTGCGTTTTGAAATGTTCAAAATGGAATAAGAGACAAAAATACGTGAGCGGGAAAAACTACAGAAAAAAAAAAATAACGCATATTAAATTTTTCCAGCGAAAACAGATTTTTTCCGCTTCGTCCAGTTGAAGCGTCGCTGCTAATTAATGTCAAATAATAGACATGCCTTAAATGCGTGCAACTCCAGGAAGGAAAAAGTGTGCGCAGCAATAATGCAAATGGACGAAGAATGCGCGTAAAAAGTAAAACAAAAAAAAAATGAAAAAATGCAGAAAAATATATTCATGAATGTGGAAACTGTAGCGACAGGCTGCCAAGTAGCCGTCACTCAAACTGTCACACCTGACCTGACGCAGTTGCTGGAAGGGTTTGGTCGTTGTTCTGTTTACTTCCGCTCCCATAGAAATAAAGCAACGTTTCCAGAAGAATGGGTATCATTATTTATGCATGCATATGTATGAATGAACATACATATAACTTAGTTAGCCTAGTTACTGGCAAGGCGAGAGAGAAGGTGGAACGAAACGTACTACTAAAGCATTTTCCATTTAAATTGACGAGACAGGAGGGTAAGAGCGGTAGAGAGTATGACCGCACTGAACTCAAACAGTGCGAGAGGTCAACCAGTCGACGGCAACTCTAGATGATCTGCTGTAGATAAAAGTAAAAGTTAACTTAGATTAGGTTAATATTTAGAGGAAGGAAAATGTATTCACTTAACGTGGCCAGCAACGATCGACTGTAGTCGACCTTTGGTTGGTTACAGCTTCCCTTAAACCGCGTGTTGTTAAAGAACTAGGTGAAGTCCCTTGGCTGAAGATGTAGCCATCGAACGATTTCTACGATCATCCGAGGGAATAATTTTTTTGTCAGCTCTTCCGAAAGTAAAAAAGTCTGAACTTTCGAAATCTCGTCGCTTGTTTATTAGGAATGGTAACCGTATCTGTGCATTATGTACTTATGACTTCCTATCATTTAATATACTTTCCAAATACTGAATTTGAATACTTATGTTACAACGTAAATGTAAAAATATTAAATACTAGCTTATACCCGCGGGTTTCACCCCGCGCTTTTATACACATATGAAAAATAATTTAATGATGTTAGATTTTATTTCTGTGCCCATTTCGTTACAGCTCGTTATTTTTTAAGCGAGTTAAGGTATTTAGGCCGTTTAAAACTATGAAATTATAAAATCTCGTCTGCGCGCTAGGCATACGAAAGATATCAATCCCTCTAAGTTTACCTTAAACAGTTTCCAGGTATACGACTCGTGAACGTGTAACCTTCTTGGAGGTGCCACGGCGAGTTCTAATATTTCCAACCCAAATTTAGTAACCTGGCCTTGATAAAATACCACTTCTCATTACTGTAGCAAATGCCTCAAGAGAGCTTTAGATTATAAGGCCGAACCCGGCTCTCCCTTTTCCATTTAATGAAATTTATTCTGTCAGTACGGAACTTATAAAATAAATCTCCATAACAAATTTAAAATACTTCGAGAGATTTTCTATCCTTCCAGAGATATGTATTAAGAAGTTTTTAGTATGTATGGGTGGCGACATGCCTCCTTTTTTAATAACTCACATTTTTTCCATGAGCAATTGATACATTTTGTATACACAACTCCATACCAAGTTCCAGTATCCTTCTACAAACACTTCTAGGGATATGTGGCAAGAAAAGGTAAATTTGTACTGGAAGTGCCACGCGCCTTTTTCTTATAACCCTAATTTTCTTCCATGAATTTAGAATTGATTTTACATACCCCAGTACCAAGTCCCAGTAATCTACCATGAACACCTCTAGAAATAAGCAGTATAAAACAGTTAATTTGTACGGCAGGAACCATGTCTCCTTTTCGAATAACGCAAATTCTTCTCCATGAGTATGGAATCAATTTTGTATACACATCTCGGTGCCAAGTTCCAGTCCTCTGCAATAAACACCTCCAGAGATATGCAGCATAGAAAAATCAATTTGCATGGGAGTTGCCACACCACCTTTTCCAATAACTCTCATTTTTCTCCATGAGTATGGTATTAGTTTCACATACATACATACATATGTATTTCCATAACAAGCTTGAGTGCTTTACCCCAAACATTTGAAGAGATACGCAATATAAAACTTTCAGTCAGTATGAAAGGTGCTACGCCTCTTTTCCAAAAATGTCCATTTTTCTCCGTGAATATGAACATGATTTCAAACAGTGTTGGCAAACTGTTAATCTGACTAACGATTAAAAATTAACGATTAAAATGTTAATCGCGTTTGACGATTAAAATTAATTAGTCGTAATCAACTGTACGATTAATGATAACATTTTTTTAATCGTTAATCGCTGGCTGCGATTACGTTTAATTAATTTAAAACATTAATCGTTAATCCAATTAAAAATAAAATCTGATTAATTTGTCTACTTTGTCCGAGTTTGAAACCAAACACCAGTTATAGTAATTATGTTGTGTTTTACGCTTATAAAAAGCATATAATATAAAAAAATATAATTATTGTTATTAGTAATACATAAACTGGGAACTTTTACAAACCTAGTTTGAAAAACGTTTGTTGGTATATATCTTAATGAAAATGCACACCAAATTGCTTAGATTGATGAGGAAACCCGACTTAGCCATACCGGTTAACTTGCTTTGTGTGCACAGGGAAATTCCAGCATAACTTAATTAATCACCAAACCTAATTGATCAAATTAAGAGTTAATGAATAAAAATTAATTTTTTAATCGCGGTTACGATTAACTGTTTAGTCTGATTAAAATTAATCATGATTAACCGTAATCAGATTGAAGTTAATCGAATCAACTAACTAATTAAAACATCAATCGATTAATGCCAACATTGATTTCACATACATATCACTATACCAAGTTTCAGTTCTCTCCCACAATTACTTCCATAGATATGTATGTAATATGAAAATTCCAATTTGTATGGGAGGGGCCTTGAGTTATCGGACTTACTTTCAGTCTAAGACTATCCTTCCGAAATCCGTAGTAAGTGTACTAAATTTCGTTCTGATCGGAAACCCGGTTAAGGAAGTAGCCTATTTTTCAGTCCAGGTCATAAACCATCTTTGAGCAAAATTTCATTTTCAAACAGGTATCCTTCTTAAAAAAGTAGCCTATTTTCCAGTCTATGTCATAAGCTATCTGTGTGCAATCTTTCATGCAAATCAGTTCAGTCATTTACGCGTATTAATTTAATTAAACTTTCCTAATACGTGATAACTCTTAAAATAGTAGCATATTTTCCAACATAGGTCATAAGCTATCTCTGTGCGAAATGCCATACAAATCTGTTCAGTCGTTTCCGCGTATTAATTTAATTAAAGTTTTTTTAACAGGTGGCAACTCTTTCAAAAAATTAGCCTATTTTCCACTGTAGGTCATAAGCTATCTGGTTGCAAAATTTCATGCAAATCCGTTCAGACTTTTCCGCTTATTAATTTAATTCAAATTTTTTAGCAGGTGGTAACTCTTAAAAAAGGTAGCCTATTTTTCAACCTAGCTCATAAGCTATCCGTGTGAAAACTTCCATGCAAATCAGTTCAGTCATTTACGCGTATTAATTTAATTAAACTTTCCTAATACGTGATAACTCTTAAAATAGTAGCCTATTTTCCTACATAGGTCATAAGCTATCTCTGTGCGAAATGCCATGCAAATCTGTTCAGTCGTTTCCGCGTATTAATTCAATTAAACTTTTTTAACAGGTGGCAACTCTTCCAAAAAATTAGCCTATTTTCCACTGTAGGTCATAAGCTATCTGCTTGCAAAATTTTATGCAAATCCATTCAGTCGTTTCCGCGTATTAATTTAATGAAACTTTTTTAACAGGTGGCAACTCTTAAGAAAAGTAGCTTATTTTCCAATCCAGGTCATAAGCTATCTGTGTGCAAATTTTCATGCAAATCCATTCAGTCGTTCCCGTATATTAAATAAATTAAACTTTTTTAACAGGTGGCAACTCTTGAAAAAGTATCCTATTAACCAACCTGGCCCATAAGCTATCTGTGCACCAAATTTCATGCAAATCCGTTCAGTCGTGTCCGCGTGATGATTTCCCAAACATCCAAACATACAAACTTTCACATTTATAATATTAGTAAGATGACCTACATATATATTTTTTTTTTAATTTTGCTCTCTTCATTTTATAAATTTAAATAAAGCAAATACGAGTACATATTTTCTAAACGCAAATACCTGTATTTATGAATTTATTTGTAAGAATTTACCAATGTATGTGCACTTCTTGCTACTCTAACAACTCGTATTACATTTTTGTTTTCTTTTAATAAAACTGAGTATTTGCTTATGCCTGTGAAGTAACGCAACAATAACAATATTTATTATGCCAGTCGCAAGAAAATGATATATTGCCTGCCATAAGCCATATTTAAACAAATAAATGCAAAAATATATGCACTTAAATTTACATAGTTGCCATGGCATGTGCGTGAAACTAGCTATGCAGAAGCCTTGCGTATACAAAAAATTAAGTGAATTAATGGGAAAAGCTATATTGAGTAGGCCAATGGCCTTTGTTTAGCACTTAATCAATCTTCCATAACAATGGACATACAGAATATATAAAAAAGAAGTGTAAAGAAGGAAACAAAAATGATTGATTAGCAGATGACAGAGTTTATAAATAAAATTTTCATGTTTCAATTTCATTATTGACATATGTAGCTATAGTTATGCATATATGTATGTATTTATGTATATAGCAAGGCTGACGTATTTACTTAGATGAGTTGGTATGTTTATGAAATTTAGTTCTTAGAAAACAGTTAGACATTTGTACTTAAATATTTACTTAAGCCTCAAACTACTACTTATTTATGGAATAAGTAAGCATTAATAAAAGAAGTTTCGACTGTTTTCATGGGTCTCGGTAAGGTAAGATTGAGCTGCCCAGCCACTAAACGGCTGCGCAGGAACCATTCAGGTCCGTAGCGTTATTAAAAAAAGCTCATCTGTGGAACCATATGCAATGCCAATCTTATCATTGGTTATGCTAGATTTCCACTAGCCATTAAATAGCAGAATTTTTAATGACAAACTTGGGCACTAAAAAATAATCTTGCCATTACTTAAAAAAAATATTCATTAAATTCATTTCCACATGGCATTTTTTAAATTCCTCCAATTTTTTGTCATTTCAATGCCTAGTGGCATTACAGTTAACTTATAGCTATATATACTCCTTTTAGCCATGTAGAACCATCTTTTATTGGCATGGCTGCCGAAGGAAACTCTAGCGACTACTATTAGAGCCTATTTTTACATGACCCACACACTAACTCACATGTTACATTAAGTCTGGATGCAGTTTTGAACTTTATATTCTAGGAATTAGAAGCGAATCACCGTACACAATGGGTCAGAAGGTGCTGCATATTTGTCCGATATGCATATTGTCAGTATATCAACTGCTGAGTGGAAGATCGACCTATCTCGGCTTTCGGTTCGAAAACGCCATATCTCAGAAAACTTTTCCACAACGCCCTATTTCAGAATTTGGTTGAAGAACGCCCTACATCAGAATTTGGTTCAAAAACGCAATATCTCAAGTGAAAGAATATTGAAACTATGTTGATATAGGGTATTTTTGAATCGGCATCTAAGATGTGGCGATTTTGGACCAAATTCTGAAATAGGGCGTTCTTCAATCAAATTCTGAGATAAGGCATTTTCGAACTGGCTACCGAGGTAGATCGATCATCCACTCAGCGTTCGATATAGTCTGTTAGACCATTTCATATCCCGTATGAAGCTGAGGAGCTCATAACAAAGTTCTGCCAAACGAAAAAATATATAAACATTTCGAGAGCTCAAAATCTTACAATTTCCGGGATTTCGCAAGTTCATTTCTTGAATAAATCAAAAATTAGCATAGCTACAAGAATAGTTTTTGTCTCTCTCTATAGGTAATATTTGAGTCTATTAAAAAAAGAAGTATTTTGAAAAAGATTCAGCATAAAATGAAAAATTTAGATTTTGCAAAAAATAATATTTCTAAGTTTAACAAGTAAGAGCAGCGCTGTCTTCGGCTATGCCGAAGGCTTCATACCTTTCATGAACATCTGCAAATTTTACTTTGACAGATTACTGCTTTTGAATACATCTGCATACATCGATAGAGGAGTTACATACTTATATAAAAAATCGCATCTAAACAATCAGAGGTATGGAAGATATACTTTATATGGCACCAATCTAAGTGATTTTCACTGCTATGTGATGGGTATGTAAACCGGTAACACAATTTATTGGGTTTAGTTTCCTACATAAAGGAGATATATGGCAAAAACTGGTATCTGAACAATCAGTGCTATATAGAGATAAAGCTTATACAGCATAGATTTTGATGATTTTCTCAGTAGACTTTGTATTATTATTTATAAAATATCTTACGAAATTTATCGGTTTTAGCTGTTCAAATAAAGAAGTTTTACAGTAAACCCCCATATCTGAACAATCAGATGTATGGAAGATATATGTTGTAGTCATCCGATCCTTGTTATTTTCACTGTAAGTATTCTGTTAATAATGAGAGAAAATGGTGCGAAGTTTCATGTTCCTAGCTGCATAAATGGAGGAGTTATGATAAAAGACCTCATATCTGAACAATCAGTTGTATGGGGTCTGCAGGTTATAGTTACCCGATCTTTGTTATTTTCACTGTAAGTCTTCTGTTGATAATGAGTGAAAACAGCGCGAAATTTGATGGTCCTAGCTGCATAAATGGATGAATTATAACGAAAAATCTCATATCTGAACAATCAGTTGTATGGGAGCTATAGGTTATAGTTACCCGATCTTTTTTATTTTCACTGTAAGTTTTCTGTTGATATTTATTGAAAATAGTGCGGAATTTCATGTTCCTAGCTATATAAATGGAGGAGTTATAACGAAAAATTTTATATCTGAACAATCAGTTGTATGGGAGCTATAGGTTATAGTGACCCGATCTTTGTAATTTTCACTGTAAGTATTCTGTTGATAATGGGTGCAAGTACTGCAAAATTTCATGTTCGTAGCTGCATAAATGGAGAAGTTATAACGAAAAATCTCATATCTGAACAATCTGTTGTATGGGAGCTATATGTTATAGTGGTCCGATTCTGCCGGTTCCGACAAATGATTAATACATTATAAAAATACACCCACCTACCAAATTTGATACGGATATCTCGAAAACTGAGAGACTAGATTGCATACAAACAGACGGACAGACGGACAGACGGACATGGCTAAATCAACTCAGCTCGACGTTCTGATCATATAAGTATACATTTTAATGGGTCTATCTCTTTTTGTTCTGGTACTTACAAACATCGGACCAAAGTTATAATACCATTTCATGCTCATGAAAGGTATAAAAATTACAAGCCTTTATTTAGAGATTGCAAAAAAATATGCTATTTCGAAGTTCAAAACTGTATGCGTTAAAAAACACTTTCTTCAAAATTTTTAGGATATCTTAAGAGCAGTTGAAGCTATTGTAGAAAAAAATTTAGCCAAAAATTTATAAAAGTTTTTCCTTTTACGATTTTCTAAATTTAAAAATTTTGTAAATTTTTATATTTCGAAACTTTAAGTATATTCGAATTCTTTATGCAGCCTCAAATGTCATCTATAACTATAATATTTTGTGAGATATTCAAAAAAATTTTTGCTAGCTCAACTAAATTTAATAAAAATTATTTAACATAACTTTATTTAGAGTATGCAAAAAAAATATTATTTCAAAGTTCAAAAATTTATGTCTTAAAAACACTTGCTTCAACATTTTAGGATAACTTAAGAACAGTTTAAGGTATTGTGGAAAAGTTTTAGCCAAAAATTTATATAAGTTTTTCCTTCTACGATTTTCTAAACTTCAAAATTTTATATTTTTTATATTTGGAAACTTTAAGTATACTCGGTTTTTTCATGCAGCCTCAAATATCATCTATAACTTTAATATTTTGTGAGATATTCAAAAAAATGAACTTGCAAAATTCGGAAATTTTGAAATTTAGGATTTTGCATAACTTTGGAAAAAAAATTTATTTTTTCCTTTGACAGAACTTTCTTATCTAATAAAAGAAATGTTGCGGCCAAAATTCATCCAAATCAAAAGTGCTCGCTTCCAACCATTGCTCGATTTGAAATAGATTAACCTATATAACTCTAAAAATTGCAACCGATATCAAAAGTACTCTATGCTTACTAATAAAGAAACTAAAGACCACTAACCAGCTTCTCCATATAAATTATTAACTGTTCTTTAGTTTCGTAACTTTTTATTCCCTCTGAAATTTAAAAAGTATTCTTAAAAGCACAAGCACACCTACGTTACCGCAGATATATACAATATTATACATCAATATGTACATACTCGTACACGTACTTTGACTTTAACAATTTCAACGATGGTCTTAATTTCCTTCATTTGGATGCAATTCATATTTGTAATTCCCATTAAAGGCACTTCGGCACTAGAAGAAGATGAATGAAGTTTTCCATATTTACAGGCAACCATATGAAAATATATGACGACAAACGAAAGTAATGCACTTATTTGCATGCAAAACACTCTACTACTTTCTGTGTGTGCGTGTGTGTGTGTGTATGTGAACGCAGTACTTCAGGAATGGGCGCTGAGCTGTGGAAAATACCCTTAAAACCTCAATTTAAATTCTCAACGGACGCATAATTCATCAGCACTTTACATACATACATACATACATACATACTAACACTTTTTCAAAGTACTTAGGTAATAAGAAGAGCGTCGAGCACAAGAATAATGCTGCTGCTGCAGCTTAGATGTGCTAAGAATGCTAAGAATACACTAAAGCATAGATGGGCACACCAATACAGTCTCATTTTGTCATGGTATTCGTGAATCGCGCTGAGTAACAGTTGCCACTTTTCTATATTGTACAAAAGTGCGTCGTTTTTTGCGCGTGTTAGAAAACGCTCTTACAAATTTATATTTAATTTGTATTATGAACATGAAATGAAAATAATAAAAAATAATAAAAAAATAATGAAGAAATAATTTCAAATAATGAATTATGAAATTAATTTTTATAAGTACATATGTACGCGCATGAAAAGTTTTTTTAATTTAATTTCATTAAACTAATGTTTTAAAAAATGATAGTTTATTCAACAACAAAATTCACGAATTTAAAATTTCTAAACTTTGTAAAAAACTCAGTATTCAATAAAGTATACTAAATATATTAAATTGCCGTATCGTACATACATATATACATAAAACCCATTACAAAACACTTTAAATTGGTTTACACAGTTCGGCTGTTTGACTTTTTTACCATGACAAATAATGTTGCCTTATATTAAAAGTACGATTCCAAGTAGTCGTATTACCACGTAACAAGCATTGGGCATTATTGGCTTTTCTTAAAACCGAAAATTGTAATTGGCACTCATACGCAGCCATGCTGGGCATTGTTACATATATAGGTGGCAACAACGCGCTGAAATTACGAATAAAAATATTCAACGGCGAAGCGTGATATCACTCTCATGAAAATTGAAAGCATACTGAATTGAAATTCGCTGCGTCGTTTCTGTATACGTATAAGCCCTGCGACGCAGACGCTACTCGCGAGTAGCGTTTTGCCCATCATTGCACTAAAGTCTTGGTCGCATTCCCGGAAGAGCAACGTCAACATTACCTACGTAGTTAGATGCAGTATGGTAAATCCCTATCAACTATGTATGTATGTAAGTAAGAGTGGTATAAAAGTAGGATGCAAGTACTGTAAGTACCTTCAACAGCCAGAATACTCATAAGTATGCAGCGTCAAATGTAGTAAATCATAAAGAATGCATTAAGATTTCGTAGATGGTCAGGTGAAATGGCTGTGCTTGTAGAGGTTGTGCTGGGCGCAGAGGTTGAAAGCGAGTTAGTGGTGTAATAAACGCAGCGCGGGATCGGTTGCCATTTAATGTGTGTGTGCAAAATGAAACTCTTTAGCAAACTATTACCATTAACTCAGCTGAAGTACATAGAACAGGCTGGCTGGCCTAGAGGGTTGAATGTGGTCGCGGTGGTGTAACAGGTGGCAGTGGCGCTTGTACAATGGCTAAGTTGTAGATACATAAATATGGTTACTAAAGGCAAATGCCGCAAGCTACACACATATACATACATACGTATGGGTGCTGGTGGGTTGCACTGATTGCCACTGCGATTTTTTGCTTAGTGGCGATATGAGCAAAAGATTTTATTCAGTTAATGGGTTTGAATGGGTAAAATTTTGCTTTACGAAACCAATTGCATTATCGGCTTTTAAATCTCATTTTTCTAAATTCAGTATTTTAAAATTTAGATAAATGTAACAAATTTATTAAGTGGTATTTAGTTTAAATAATGGATGCTGTTTGGCAGTAAATTCCAAGACCTAATCCTAGAAACTAAAAGCTAGACAAACAGATTTATATAAACTTTCCAATACAATAGACCGCCGTGTTTCACAATCCTGGAAGAAGTCCCAGCGCTTATGTAGGACTTCTACAATGGATGATGGCCACAAAGCCTGACAAAAAGTTTAGCAGTGTCTAGTAGGTACCACATCTCTGGTGTATTGAAGGCAACAAAGTCACCGACAAGCTAGCGAAGAAGCATCTTAACTTACTCTGTTTGAACGGTACTGTTTTGTGGTCCCTTATATTTCAATTCGTGTCAGTTGGCACAGCACAAATATGAGTGGTGTGTTTTATTGGACTCTGCCGAAATCGCTTAGCGGTTAAAATGTAACACGGGGAGAAGAGGGCAACTGCAGCGCGAAATCAGACCTAGAACTTCAAAATTACCGGCGAACAGACGTGGTATTAAGCACTTTTCCAGAAGGAGTTCAAGAAATGTATCCTAACAGTCTTACCAGTGACGATAATTTGGCTTTATTTAACCTTGCTTCCTCGAGGGTGAATGCTAATTCCTCTGATAATTTTTCTCCCAACCACCTAAAATGAACCCCAAGTGGAAAGAATATTATATCGAATGGCGAGTAATGGAGATAAAAAAAAAACTGCAAAGCTATGGAGATTATTGGAGTTCAGCGCCGGATTTGCACGATGCTTACTTATTCACTTTTATGGCATTCAACAGATTTAGTTGGCTCCTTAACTATTTGCACCTGAATGACAATAGTCTCATCCATGATAAAAAAATAACCCTCATTATGATAAGCTTTACAAAAGGCAAGCAAGGCGGAAAGGTAGAAATTGATCTTAGTGGGGAAGTTGTGAAGAATTTTTGCGAGAATTTAAGGGGAAAAACGCACAAAGTTTATTTTGACAACTACTTTAACAGCTACCCGTTGTAAGTAGCACTGAAAGAGTACCAAATATAGGCTTGTGGAATATTCAATTCTAACGGGTACGTATTACTTTCGACAATTGAAAAGGCAAACAATTACAGGAAGGGCAACATGACTACCGGATTAGTGACGAAAAAGGTGAGCTTAATAAAATGGAAAGACAAAAGATCAGTTTCTCTTATGTCTAATTAATTAAACCCTAAAGTGGTGAATACTGGAACTCGCAAGTAACGTGTAGGAGAAAGAAAGCCTACAATCATATAAGGAATTTTGTTGGCATATAATTTGGAAAGAAAGTTTTTTAAAGCCATTTTGATTGATACCCATATAGTAGTAATTCGTTTACCTATTGGATACATTGAATTAAACTTTTTGGTCAGGTGGCCACCCTCTTCAAAATATTTTCAAACCACAACCTCTTTCGTCTGGCATCCATATAGGGATACATATTTTAATTCTCTATTTTCCTTAATTTAAGTTGAAGTTGATTTTGTTAACAGGTGGCAATGCTCTGCATGTAGTTTTCAAATAAACTTTCTTCAAATCACACACATTGTGAGAACTGATTTAACTTGGAAATAATTTTAAATAAATTTATTATCAGGAGGCAACTATTTTTTTTTTAATGAAGCATTGTTGCAAATTTAAAGGGCAAACCTTTTAATTTGATACCTCATTTTCTAAAATCGAACGGTTCAGATCTGATAAGATAAAAAAGGTTTCGCGTATTATATATTGATAGATTACTAAAAGAGATCCACAGATCCACATTAAGTCCAACAACATACAAATGCTGCGATTAGGTTACAAATATTTCCCCGGAGCTGCGCCATTTGTTACTCAAAATCCGAAGTACACACACAGTCTTTTTGTCTCCTTCTCTCACTTTTAGCCCAAGCACGTGTTTGCGAGTTGATTTCGAAGTGATTTTGTATGGAAAATCATTTATGTCCATATATTTCTATAAAATAAACATACTTAGAAGATATATCAATCAATACTTCCCATAAACCAAACGAAAGAAAAAAAACTTGATTATTTAGCTAGTACAGAAAACAAAAACAAAATCATTCGGGCGATTTTCGAGCATTTTTGTAATATAAAAATTAACTAATTATTTCAACAATTGTTTGCCTTAAAATTCTCAATTCTCAATCAAAGTTATATCTGCAAGACCTAAGTTGCTAGAGCACTTTAACGGTAGACTTGAAATTTTAAACGCCGCTTTTTTCTTTTGAAATCGCTTTATCGGTTCTGGTGCAGTAAGCGTTTTTGTGCTGCTCTCAAAATTACAATTACAACATTTGAGCATTTCATCCATACTGAAAACGTAAGACGTATTCTACGTCAAAAAAAAAAACAACACCATAGACTATTTGACTGAAAGAGTTAAAAATATTTTAGAAAAAAGCTTATGTAAACCTCTCCGGTTTGAGCCCTATACTGAAATGTTTGATTTAATATTTTTTATTAAATATATTTTGACTTTCGGCTGACCTCGTAAAATTTATTTTTTTTAATAAATCTTTCTTAAACCTCTATTTTGATATCCATATAAAAATATTTCGTTTAACTTTATTTTTGATTTCGACTTTCTAAACAGCCACCTTTTTCCAAAAAAATAAATAAAAAATTAAGCTTCCTCTACTTTTTTCTATTGACACATTTCAAGGTACATATATTATGAGGTTTTAGCTAAATTTATAATTAAATTGATTTTAAGTTTTAGATCAGATGGCAACCCCATTCAAAAATATTTTCGAATAACCTTCCATAAAACTCTTCGTTTTTAACACCAATATTAATATATTTCATTTAACTTGTCAATTAAATTCAGCAGGTGGCAAACCTCGTCAGAAATACTTTCAAAATAATGATTTCTAAAAACCTCTCTCTTTTGATACCAATATTAGCACGTGTGCTATTAGCCTAAGATAGAGAGAAGAACAGTGAGGGACATAAATCTGCATGAAAAATAAAAGCCTTCATATGAACGGTCGAGACACAAATGGGCCCCCAGCCAAGCAAAGTTGGCTTACCACTTTTGCATGCCACATTTATGCAAGAAAATATGGGAAGCATAAACACAAGCATGCATGCGGGTGCTTGGTTGTGTGTGTGTGTATTAGTGAGACAACATTGTGTGTGTGTGTGTGTGGTTGCCGTGGATGCCAAGCTGACAATGCGGCCCTACTAACATGCACTTAGAGACCTGCCACTACATCTTAACTTTTGTTTGAAGAAACATACATATGTGTGTCTCTAGATGAGTTGCATGTTGGACATTGAAAGCTGCAACCTGCAAACTAAAAACGTTTCTGAAAATCAACCGAGAATTTGTTACTTCTTCAAGTTCTTTAATAATTTCCTGTGGCTGGCAGATTTTTGCACCACAGCCACACGAGTTTTTGTTCTTGCTTTTTTACCCGTATTCAACTGCTTTATTGTCGCCTGGAAAATATGCGCAGAAATTTGGCATAAAATAAAACAAAAAATTGTTGCACTAAATTTCCCAATACATTATGGCATGTCGGAGCATATTTAAATTTTTAGATTTATGCAAGTGCCACACTAACACACTTGCTGAACAAAACTGTAGTTGCATATGTGCAGTAAAGTCCCCAGAGTGTCGGTTAGCATGAGTGAGTGAGTGTGTGTGTAGGTGGACGAAAATACATATATGCAGCAAATGCTTACTTTGGAAGCCAATAAGACATTTTCATGTAAGCACCAAGCGCCAAGCTTTACTAAGTATTTATGTTGCTTACTTACTGACAGCGTTGACTTGACTTGTTGGCACTTCTGAGTCGTTAGTTGGCAGTTTACTTTGTTTTGGGCTGCTGGCACTTATGCCCCAAATGTGGCATGCTCATGTTTATTGTCGTACTTTTTGTTACTTTTTTTCTTTTTTTGTTGGCCTCTTATCAACGTCAGCATACACTTAACGCTTCCTTACCACATGTTTCTTGCAATCATGTATCTATGTTTGTAGATCTTCTTGTGGCATCTTGTTTTTTCCTACTTTTCATTGCAGCATTTGCTTGCTGTTCGTAATCATTACTTCCGCTTTGGTGACCATTTTGATGCACCTCACTGCCCTGACTAATGCCTCCGAATCTTATGGCATTTTATCTGCACTCGAGGCAAGATTGATACATTTAACATTCCACGAAAAAATTATTTACACTTGAAAGATATGCAAAAGGAAATTCGACTAACGAAGGAAATGAAAATCTAAGCATGCAGATGCACTCGGACTGGAGGGAAGCTATTTCCTGCTGAGTGCGTGTATGCATACAATTTAATGACTTAAATGAAATTGAGACTGGGTTAGTTGTCTAGAAGCAATTATCCTTTCTGATAGATACCATAACGAAACGTGACGAAGGTCTCCCAAGCGGCAGATTTCAGTCTCTGAGAGCTTCCCAAAACTGGTTTAAAAGTTGAATTCAAGTGCTTATACCTTGCTAATTCTAAGCAGCTTGAGAGGAAGTGTTGAGATTACTTCACCTAATTTTCCTCCAGCTAGCTCAGTTAAGATCCGGTGTAGTCTTGAGTCTCAGTGTGTGAATACCACTCGAACAATATCATGTTATACACCAACCATAATTGAAAGTTGCTGCTTTGTAGGTCTAAGGGCATCCCTTCTATGGTCTATCTTCGGTTAGAAAAACCTCGAAGCAGCATATACCACAGATTTTGCCTAGCGTTCGCTGAGCTGACTCGAAATCCATCTGCCAACATTTACTCAAAGGTCACACTCTTTACTCAATGAAACCGATTTAAGAGTGCCTTCTTGACCAACTTATATGCAGCACAGTTTTCTGAAATATCATTAAAAAATTCAACAACAAAAACGTCAAGTCTAGTAGACCCAAACGATTCTTATATTTCTTGCCGCGTTTGCGCCATTGAGCAGCCAATTGACTGCTTACGTAATGGTAGCTACATCTGCATCAAAAACTCTTGAATACACTACATAGCTCTGTAGCCTAAATTTGAGGTTGATAGAAAGGTCTCTGTAAAAGACCCCACTCTTTCGCCAAACTTTTGCTTATCGGGTTCCTTCTTTTACCTGCCATTCACGCATCTTTATGGAGGATGACCGGGAAGTAAAATTTTGATTGTGTCAGTGAACCCAAGCAGGGACTAATGTTAAACATAACGCCTAGCCTAAAGTGGGAGTGGCCCTAATTTCCTTTATTGATTACATTTGGACTAACGAAAACTTCATAGATATTGGGAAATCACCTCAGTTGAGCTGCCACATAACCAATTGTCATTCTGCAGCAGTAAAAAGTTACAGATGCAGGTCTTACTTTTTCCAAACCTTACACTTCACGACAGATTCGAGTTCGAGACAAATTCCATCTCTTTAAAATTTACAGCAAGATTATTAGGCGTTGTGTAACAGCAGCTTTTACCAGAAGTGAGTGCGTTAGTGTGCATGTAT
>NW_023458560.1:64176489-64184946 GCF_013731165.1 Rhagoletis pomonella
CATGCCTGCGTACCGCCTCACCTTTGCCAACTGACACCCACGTAACAGTTGGGCTTATAAGCTCATCCTTAGTATTAAAGACTGGGTGGATAGTTCGGACAGACAGGTTAGCTTTAATGCAAGTCTGAAATGGTCATGGCTGATTTAATTATCTACTATTTTCATCGCTCCAAACTCAAATATAATGCTTATGTAAACGTAACTAAGAGGATAGAATGCATAGGTGGGTAAACGGCTCGCAATGAGGGTTCGAAAGGGGTTTGCTGAGTGATTTGCCTGTTTACTGTCGTAGTGACCCCTATTCCTTGATACTCAGCCCAGCACACATGCATTCTTTTCTCTAAAAGTATTGAAAATACTGAAGCAATCGTTAGCAAGTTTTGATATAACTTATTATGCGGCACTTTAGAGCTTTTAAATAGTCTTACTTCTCGTGAAGATGTGCCTCTTTTAGGCATTCTCTGCCACAAATTTCTTTAACATGAATCTCCGCTTCGAAAATGTAGGATCCCATCTATAGGTTTTTTTTTAATTCGTCAGAAGTAAACCAACCCTAGTTTTTCATCCTCAAGCTGTCACGCATCTGTGTACAAACACTCCTCGTTAGAGTTAGAAATTAAATTAATTAATTGCGTCTCGGATTTGCAATAAACAGTCGCTTACGAATTTCGTCAGGACCCTCATATGGATAGTAATATTTCCGAGCGAAGATCAATTGGTTGGCACGACATAACAGAAGTGTCGCGGTGGACGATTTCCATATTCGCAGAAAATCAACTGTGGGTGAATACAAATGGCTTTTGTATGGTTGACGTCGCACAGTCACAGAAGATGTGGTTCGAGTTTCTGACGTCCTCAGGATATAGCCCATAATGTGAACACACACACCGCTATGACCGGTATATACCCATCAATCAATCTAATTCCACCTCTATTTCAAAGATTAATATAGCTTCAATCGACACAATAATCAAAAAGACTTGACTGTCGAATTCGCATTCAGTAAACATAGGCTTCGAAGGAAAAAACTGAGTACACAAAATTTTCACGATATCCAGACAACAGATGATGTGATGATGTACCTCACTGCCAGTGCTTTGGCGATCTTGTTCCTGTCGATACCGCAGTGGCCTGATAACCAGCAATGTGTAACACGTCTTCTTTCTTTTGCCAAAAGTTGAAGAGTTTCTAAACACTCCTCGACCTACTGACGGCCGCTCGGCCTAATTAAAAACACCTGTTTAGCTCTTTTTAAGGTATAATCTGGCGAAGTACCGGGACTGATCCGATTATCCACCGATTTATGTACATATATATCTCCTTATCGGCCACCGATTTAGACTTGAAAAACACACTGCTTAAGTACGTTTCTTTTAGCCTAGAGTCTCAAACACCACATTTATTTAAAGGTTCTGGTAAAGGGTGAGAATAGTTCTCATGAGAATAGCAACTCTCATTCTCACCTTCTTATTAGTAATGAGAACGGTTGTTAACTGCCAGCTTCACGACGAAAGTGTGTATACATTCTCTTGAGAGTTAATTGCTACTCTCATGAGAATTATTCTCATCATTTAACAGAAACTTGACGCTGAGATTTTGCTCAATATATCTAACAGGTGCTTGTTCTTACGAAGAGTACCTCAAGATATTCGCAGTGTCAACTCTTGTGGGGCCTACCAGAATGGATCAGATGGAAGGACATGACTAAATAAATATGCATACATATTTTTGTCTTAAACAGATACACAACTATTATAAGAGGGAGGAATAAAAGTAAACTAATAATTATTATAGTAAGATAAAAATTGTTTAAACCATCTATAACTGTTATTATAAGACTTATTTTATAAAGGTCTTATAATAATAATTTTCAGCGAGCTAGAAATTTTTAAGACTTCAAAGACTTTTCTTTTGAAATCCTCAGAGGACGGAACTTGCTCAGAACCTTTTCGATAATACTTTGCTCAGAACTTTTAGGGGACCAGTTCGACACCTTTTCGGTATCTTTTAGGGACTTTTTCAGGACTAATTCAGGATAATGTCATGAACTAGTCTCGAAATGATGACGAACTGCGCCTGAACTAAACTCAAAATGGCCGCGGACTAGTACCGAAATGGTCGAAAAAAGTACCGAAATGGCCCCGATTAATTTCTGCTCAAATCCGGAAATGATCCCGAAATAGTCCTGAAAAATTTCGTCTTTTAAGAATTAAACATTGTTTCTCACTCATAATTATTATGGACAGATTTTGATAATATAAGTCTCAAAATAAAAGTCTTTGAAAATTAAAAAAAAGTATAATGAAAATACTTTTATAGGTCTTACGTAAATTTGAATGACCATTTAAAAGCTCCACCAGGAAATCATTATTATTCTGACTCTTCGATATGAAAATAATGTATAATTTATTAAATAAATTACTTTGCAATTTTTCCAAAACCGAAATTACTAAGTACTTAAGGGGAATGACGAATGACGAATATCTACTATATAATTAGAAAACCCATTCTCCACACTGTACGTGCATACTACATTGAGCACTAAACAATAGCTAAGTGAAAATATGCATTAAAAAATCTAACAAAGATTTGTAAAATTAAGTCTGCGATAGCAAATTTGCTCAACAAAAGCAATGCACTTTGTCAATGTTTCTTCAAGTGCATACTTAATGACGCACCTACCTTTATCAGCTTTGCACTTGCTTGCTCGCCAAACGTCTTACTTCATTAGCATTAGTGGCAGTGGCATCACACAAACACACAGGTTTGCCACAATTTTGTTAACTTGTTTTAAATTTCAACTAACTTGCAGCCGTGTTGCCAAGCAAGGAACACATATACAAATATACATCTATGTTCTCTCATTCACCAGCCAGCGTCGCCGACTGACGTCATTTACTACAGCTGTAATGCAATGCAATTACTATACAGATGAGTTTGTGACACATTGCCACTACGCACACACATACGTACAAGCAAATTTTATTATGTAATTTTAGCGACTTCCACTGCCCTACGAGGAGCAACCGTGGGCCGGCGCGCGTCTTTCGTTTTTGTCGCCAGTGCACGCAGCGTCAATTTGTAACAATTTGCACCAGAGGTAGCGATGTTTTATAGCGCCAAGCTTTTTGATTGTTTGTACGCTTGTAGCAGTTAGTGGCAGCCGTGGTGACATGCTGCCAACCACTGAACTGCACTGCGCCCGCTAGCGATACGAAAATCGCGAAACAAAGTAAATGTCTGCAAATACATATTTCGTTCATTTTGTCGGCTGGGCGCTCACTTGCCGTGTGGTTCGCTGCGTATCGTGCCTACATACATACACATAAGTAACGGCAGTGTAGCCACATTTTGTGAGTACATCATTAAAATGTTTGCAGCGTATTTATCTTGTTAAATTGGTTTTGACGGCACCTTTTGTTCGGCTAATTTCTTCATTTTCTTGTTCTCTTGAATGGTTTTTTTGTTTTTGTGGAAGCAGTTTTTGTGAATTTTACTTTGGCTTTTTTGCAGCTCGCCCATTTTTGACAGAGCACGCCATGTTAGTTTATTCACGAGGCTGTGTCCTTAAGAGATTTTAAAGACGCTAGAAGAAAGAATACATACATACAATCATATTACGCATAGAGAATACTAATCAAAAGATAAACTGAAATTATAATTAGGAGTGGGAAGTTCACTAGTCCCCAGAGTGTGGTCTAAAAGGCATGTACTAAATTATGTGCCTGTATTTTGGATTCGTTTAAGAAAGCATTTCCCCTTAAATTGTAGACTGCAAATCGCAAAGAACATTGAGTATGAGAGTGCCAGGCGTGGGCCAGTCGTCCGGAATGGTTGCTACAATTCTAAATATTTCTGTATTTGATCTATGTATTAAGCTAGTCAAATGTCTTCGTCCTGTTATAGTCAGGCCAGAGTTCGCAGGCTATTTTACAAGTCTGTATATTCGCTGACTATTTTACAAGTCTGTATATTCGACAACTTTTTCCTTGCAATAAAAGAAAATGCAAACCAATTTCTCTTTGAACGAGTCCGAGGGGCATCCCAGTGATAATATTTATATGTACATATGTATGCACATAGAAGGTTGAATAAAAATACACTAATAGCAATAAAAGCTTCAAAAATTTACATTTCCATCCTTAATAACCGTAAAAACTACGTGTAGATACCCGGGTATGTTTCGTATTGACACAAAGGTTAACATCAGCCAAAATAAAAATAAAATCAAATTTTTTGAACCCTCTTCAAAGTACTATGCACTTTCATATTAAAACTTTCTCAAAAATATTTCTATGTGGTACATTTTTAATTGATTTATTCTCTGAATTCAAGCGCAATTTGAGTTTTTAAGCAGATTGCAACCCTTGTACATTTAATTTAGAAATGAAGCCTTTTCAAAACCATTTCGATTGATACCCATATTGCAATAATTCACTTAACTTAATAAGTAATTTTTATTTGAACTAGAGTGCCGGTTACTGTCCTGCAGAGGTTTTCTAACATAGCACGTAGTTTAACTTATAAAGTTTAAAGTAACTTACCGGAAAATCTCTTGCTTTAGATACATATCGCTAATCCGATGAATTTCAAAATTACTAAAATCCGATAACTTAACAAAATTCAATAACTCAACTAATTTTGATAACAGTGGAATTCTAGGAAATGTGTATATCTCGATATAAATCGATAACCCGATAAACTTTGGGTTCTTTTATAAATTGCAATACCTCGGTTAATTTTAACATTTCCATATTATTCGAAAGCTATCGTCAAACCCTTTACCCTCTGTTAAGACGATAAAATTTTATAAGAAGTGATAACTCGATAAACTTATTTATATTTAAAATTTCGATAACTCGATAAATTTTTGAAAATTCCATAAAACTCAATTCGATAAATCGACCAATTTCAGAAAATCAATAATTATCGATAACTCTGTAAGTTGAAAGAACTCGATACATTAAGATAACTCGATAAATTTCGTTAACTCTATGAATAATGATAATTCAATAAATATCGATAGCTTTCTTTAACTTGACAAATTTCCATAATCCCATACATTTTTACAGCTCCATAACTATTCGCAAATTTCGACAAATAAGTTTCGCATTTATAATATTTATCTATCTAAACTATCCAAACTAAAAATAACTAGGTATACACTCGTACATACAAGTGTGTTTATAGAAAAATAATAAATATGTATGCTTTTTTGCATAACCTCCGCACACATAGTAGTTCCGTTACGAGCGATCGAGCGTATCACTTTATGCCCTACTGCCGTCATCATGTTGCTCCTACGCCCCAGTACACAACACAACAACACAGCACTCGGCTGTCTGCCATATGGCGGATGTCACTTAGCCATTTGAACGCTTTCAATTTTATATTCCATTGGAAATTTTTATGGTGCGAGCGCTTCTACGGTCATAGCTCATGGTGTAGCTGTGCATATGGCAAACGTTTTCCGTTGTCGTTGGCATACTTGCATCTGCGTTCATCTCAAACTGTGCACTTTTCTGTTGCATTTTTATACTTTTGCCTATCTTTAGTTTCCTTCCTTTTTCCATGTTTTCCGAGCAAAATATTGCATCTGATGTGGAAAATATCAATGCAAAGTGTACTGCAGGTGTGCTCAGGTTGCGTTGTGCGTTGGCTTTTAGGTCTTTAAGTGTTTAAAGATTTACTATTTATTAATAGGAGTGACAGTTTTTGAATAAATTTCTTTAAATGCATTTACTTTATATATAATAATATCCCAACGGTTTTTACCCTCCATTCCCGCCCATCCGCACGAGGGGCGCAGTCCGCATGACGTACAGAACCAATATTTTAAATTTTTGTGCCGAGTCACGATAGGCAGGAGTTTGTTAAGTGTCGAGATCTAAAACTGTTCAGCTAAAGAACTAAATTCATCAGCTGATTTTATGTATTTATGTCAATAATTCACTTATTGAGAGAGGAGAGTATCGCTTTCTTAAAGCTGAAAAGCGGATCTGATATATCAAACGTGCTGGAATGAGAGTTAAAATCCTGGCATAAGCAACGGAGTGAGTCGTGCAATTCAAAATTGGTTTTACAAGCTTTCAGAAATATGGGACAAAAGTGTCTTGATACGCGTGAGGGAACATTAAAGCTTACATCCAGAAGAGACGGACTTGAAATTGAGCCTGTTAGTAATTTAACCATAAAAATTATACCAAGCATTTCCCTGCGACTGGCAAGTGTAGGAAGGTTAATAAGTTTTAAGCGACTCGTATAAGGTGGAAGACTATATTGAGAATCCCATCGGAAATTTCTTAAAGCAAAAAGTAGGAACTGTTTTTGAATTGATTCTATCTTGTCTGAGTAAATTTGATACCTTGGATTCCAAACCACCGAGCCGTATTCCAGAATCGGCCTAACTAATGTTGTAAACAGGGTTTTTGTGATATAAGGGTCACTAAATTCTTTTGACCATCGTTTCACAAATGCAAGTACACCTTTAGCCTTGTTGACTGTCACATTAATGTGAAGATTAAAATTAAGCTTAGGATCCATTGTGATACCAAGGTCCACAAAATTGTATACCTGTTCCAGGTTATGGTTACCTATTATATAAGAAACTGGCAGAACAGCTCTTCGCGAGAAGCACATTACTTTACATTTCTTAAGACTTTGAGGCATAAGATTTACTTTACACCAGTAAGCCATGCTGTTTAAGTCTGATTGTAGCAAAGACCTTTCTTCAATTGAAACGTACGATTTATAAAGTTTTACATCATCTGCATACATTAAAATTTTGGATAATTGTATATCTGTAGAAATATCGTTTATAAAAAGCAAGAACAGAATCGGGCCTAGGTGGCTACCCTGAGGGGCTCCTGAAGTAACATCAATGACGTCAGGGATAGTATTTTTAAACAATACCCTTTGTGATCTATCATAGAGGTATGAAGAGATCCAACGTAGAAAATTAGGTGGAAGACCAAGAAGATCAAGTTTATAGATGAGCAACGAGTGGCACACTTTGTCAAATGCTTTACTGAAATCCGTATATATAACATCAACAGTTTTGCTCTCACTAAATGCTTTTGAGATATAGGATGTTAATTCAAGTAATTTTGTAGAAGTTGATTTGCCCTTGCAAAATCCATGTTGACTGTATGAAATGCTTGAAGTGATAGAATGCGTCAACCGATTTGTTATAATTGCTTCAAATAATTTAGGAATTGCAGAAAGCTTAGCTATGCCCCGGTAGTTCTCCACTGAAGACCGCTTTTATGTAAGGGGGTTATGAACGATTCCTTCCAAACAGTTGGAAAAACGCCCTCTTTAAGAGACAAATTAAATAAAGCTGTTAACGGCTCATAGAGATAATCAGCACAATTTCTAAGAAAACAAGTGGGGATCTGGTCAGGACCATAACTAAAAGACTGCTTTAAGGACTTCAGGTAAACTAAAACATCATCGGGAGATATTATAGGGTTATGTATTGAGTTAATTGGACTTAGTTTAAAAGGATAGTCAAAGTTTGCTTGGGAGTTAGTGGAATAATTGGATTTAAAAAACTGAGCGAACATGTTAGAAATTGTTTGATTATCACCAGAGACGGTATTTTGATACTTCATGGCGGAAGGAAACCCCCGTACATTTCGCTTGGAGTTTACGAAATCATAAAATGATTTGGGGTTATATATTATACGTCGTTTGATTTTACACAAGTAATCTTTATAACACTTTTTGTTTAATTCAAAGAACTTGTGACGCAAAAGTGAGTATTTTACATAGTATGAGTGTAAGCCGGTTTTTTTTGTGTAATCTAAAATAACGTGACTTTCTGTTTTTCAAGTTTCTCAGTTCTTTAGTGAACCATAACTGCGTTTGTTCTTCAGGAACACACATGCGTTGAGGCACATACTTTTCAAATAATCTATGTACAGTACAATTAAAATGTGCAACGCTTTGCTCAACTTTTTCTTTGTATATAGGCCACGACAATTTAGACAATTCTTTATTCATTTTTTTAAAGTTGGCTTTCGAAAAATCAAAGCGAATATTTGGTTCGTATGTTTGGACATCGCAATTTTGACCATCGTTTATAATTTCGTAAGATATCTCAATAGCAGGGTGGTAGACATCTTCGGGCAAAACTAGTGGGTCACATTTATTTACAGCCGACTTAGATGCATCATCAACAGAAACAAGATCTAATACTTTGCCAAACTTATTGCGAAGTACATTAACTTGATTCAGGCAGAGTTCTGCCATCTCCTCTAAAAATACGTTGTTGCACGCGCTAGACGAGAAAGGAACAATATCATTGTCAATGATGTTCCATGACACATTTGGTAAATTAAAGTCACCCAACACAATCAATGAATCAGAGGGTTTAATCATTGAATTAATTGGTTTCAGTAAAGATACGTGTTGTGAATACACTGATAAGTCAGATCGGGGAGGAATATAGCATAG
>NW_023458560.1:64194946-64215022 GCF_013731165.1 Rhagoletis pomonella
AAAGTGACTGTGGTGAACTTGTCAGTGATGCGGAATCGGGCTGTTAGTGTCATAAAAGACGAAACTTCGAAATAATTGGGGGAAAGCTGTATTTTCGCCTGGGCTTTCCCTTTTGTGGTTTTAAGCAATAAAGCAAAGGCTACCTCAGAAGAAAAACTGAAAATCTGCGATTACCGTAAGACTAACGATTTTCGAAGAAATTTCACCTAAAAAGTTCCAACCAACAGTGTGCATTATTCGTATATTTATCTGGAACTTGCAGTAAAAAAAAAATGTCTACGTCAGACATTTTCGAAATATTTCAAACTGATACTAACTGATTCCATCTTTGATTTTGTAGACGTTTCTAAAGTGTCGGACCATATTTGGCAAAAGTATTTCGAAAAAGTCAGATGCTCCTTATTTTTTTTATTGATAATCTTCAAATAGGTACGTAAGTTTCGCAATAGATCGCAAACTAGAAATAATAAGAATGACCTTAATAAGCTATCCAGCTATTTACTATTTATGTCAACTAAAAATATTTCTCTCAACGCAACATTTGCTAAACTATAACCCAAACATATGTTGAGAGAGATGCATATAGTGGCGATCAAAAATGGATGAATGGTGTTTCGTTTTTAATATTTTCTATGTTTTTCAAGCTAGAATTATTTTGATATTTTTTTATAAATCTATTGTTCATGCTTTAACAAAAAATATATAAATAATATTTTTAAACTTTATGCAGAATTTAAAAAAATTGAAAAACATTTTATCTAAATTTCGAGCTTTTCAAGCAAAATTTTTAGAAATCAACGCCAGCTGTTCTAAATATCGCTATTTATATTAAAAAACCGCAAAAGCCATCAATGAAAAAAATATATTAAAAATCAATGCGATTTTTTAGCCGCTCAAAACTTGCACTTGTTTTATACAAATTTTTAAAGCCTGTTAACTGCATACCCAAAAAATTTCTAAAAATTCTGGTTAGAAAGATCGAAATTTAGAAAAAAAAATTTTAAATTTTTCAAAGTTCTGTATAAAGTTTGAAAGTGTGATTTATATAGTTTTTGTTAAAGCATCATCTAACGCAGCATCATTACTTTACTACTTTTATGCAAAACTAAAAGTTACACACAAAAACAAAAAAGTGTTGTTGTATCTCCGCCGTTTCCCCAAACAAAAAGGTAAGGCCAATACAATTATCAAAACTTTTTCACCTCTCAAATTTACCAGCGAATAAAATTCGCTATCCACTTCACTGCCAGGCTATTGAGCCATGAAAACAATGCAGCCAACATAAACTAAAATTCCACTAACTACTAACCAACTTTATTAATTTGGTATGCTTTTGACGTGGCAAAGGTAGTTTTATGGCCAACGGAAGCGGTGGCGAAATTTTAGATTTTATTATTATATTTGACCGGACATTATTTTGACATCTGAGCAGTGGGAAAACAACGAACAATGAAGAATGGACAATGCAATTTGTAATTAAAGTTGGTTGGTGGCGTGTTATTATAATAATAACAATTTGCATGGCGACACACACAACAATGATGTGGTGGTCGGTAGATAGATATACATTTTTTGTTGGAAATTATTCTAATTGTATGTTCCATTATCATAGTGACGATGATGATGATTGGTGATGTAGCGTAAACCACGCGAATGTGGCAAACCTGTGAAAATGGTGAAAACTATTTTGTGGATATACATATATTTTTTGTAGTTGTAGTCGTAAATTAAACAATTAATATGTTTGCCGTTATGTTTATAGATCCTCATCTAAATTGTTGGTGTGTGTATGTAATTAATTATACTATGACGTTCTAATTTAATCCCTGCAGGGAAACCGCGGACTAGTGAATCAAATTTGTAGTTCCGTACTAGGTCTTTATCGCCAAAAAGGAACTAGTCCGATAGGAACTAGAGCCCCACCAAAATCGGCGAAAAGAGGTACTTTTAAGAAACTATTTTTTTCAGTTTTTTTCACTAGAAATCTATATCTAAAGTGACGAATTTAGAAATGGTTCGGAACTATAGAAAAAGGGATGCAGAACGAACTAGATCCTATTTGTCGAATTTAGAACTATTTCGGAATTATCGAATAAAGGATGCAGCGGGGGCTTGTTTACTTTACATAGATATGTGTTCGGCGGCTTTTTCGTTCAAATACGTTTATATTCTGCACTTCGCAGATGCTTTTTCATAGCTTGGTTATACAAAACCAAAATTTGTGTTAACATTTCAACATCTTGGGACCGTCTGGAATCTAACAGCGAGCACCTCTGCAAACTCAGCTACAGCTAAAGGTAGGTAAACTTACATTTCTTACAATCATTCAAACAAATTTAATTTCAAATTGAAAACACATTTCTTTCAAATAACTTAAAATCGCACACACGGAAGAACCAAAAGATTGAAAAATCATGAAACTTTTTTCTTTCGTCTGTCGATTTTAGAACTGGTTCGGAACTATAGAATTTAGGACTAGTTCGAAACTATCGAAAAATGGATGCAGCGGGGGGCAATGGACACTTCCTAGGACATCGCCATGTTAAATTCGCCAGTTGTTTGCATGCAAAAGAGTTTTATCGCGAACCAGTACTGGGTCTAAATGTACTAGAAGCGCACCAGTTCAGAACTAGAGATTTTCCCCACAGGGATTATAACACATATTGAGACGTGGAACGAGGAACATTTTTATATTCACGTCTCAACTAACCTGTAACTTTAAAGCTCACGTTATATTTAAAGGTTGCATTAAAATTTATGATTGCGTCTAAAGTAAAGCATTTTATTATCGGGTTTAAATTCGTTTATAACAATACATATATAAATATACATTCATCAAACACCGATAATGAAAATGCTTCACTTTTAGGCATAGCCTTATTTTTAATCCAACGTTTAATTATAAAGTGAGCTTTAAACTGGAAGGTTACTTCGGAAAACGGCCCTTAAAATATAAATATCCAAAATATTACACGAAAATTTTTTGCGATGGGCAAACACAAACGCCATTCATACATACTACGGTGCCTATCGAAAATGCCTTTTTTGGAAACTTCAAAACCCTACCCCCTAATTTTATTCGTTTTTATGAGAAATATTATTTCCTATTTTTATAGAATTTTTGAAGTCATTTAGAGGTCGCGACCTGTCGATTTAGGTCAGAAAATACAATTTTGTAGATTTACAAGTTTTTGAATGACAATTTTTAATTCGATTTCAAAGATGGAATATTATCTGAGAAAATAATATATATAAGCCTTTAAAATGGTATATAACAGTCTATTGTCAGACTTGGATTGTTGGCATTTTTCATCGGGAAAACCAAAAAATAATAATTTGTTTCTATTTTTTTTTTTAATTTTGACTTCACTTATTACCACAATTACTAATCAAACTACTAGTGTTCGCCCAGCGGTTGAAAATCAGCCTTTTAAATTAAGAGGAGTCCAGGTGGGCTGAGATGTGCCAAGTTGAGTTTAGTTGAGTATTGAAGTTGATTGAGGTGAAATGCGTTGAACAACATAACAGAATACAACATAACACAACATAAGATAACTTCACATAACATAATCTAACATATCATAACATAACACAAAACAACACAATAAAACATAATACAACGCAACACAACACAACACAATACAACACAACACATTACAACACTACACAACAAAACACAACTCAGCAAAACACAACATAACATAACACAACACAACAAAACATAATATAACACAACATAACATAACATAATCCAACATAACATAACGCAACATAAAATAGTACAACATAACATAACATAACATAGCATAGCATAACATAACATAACAACACAAAACAATAAAACACAACACAAAACCACACCCCACACCTTTTCTATTATATTAAGTATTTAAATTTACCTTCCTCTTTGTCTTTATTTTAATCTCTAAATTTTTCCCTTTTTTCTTCTACATACTCAACTTTACTTTGAGTCTTAAGCTAGTCACGTTGATCCATACATCTTATTCCTCCAATTATTTTTTTGTT
Source organism: Rhagoletis pomonella (assembly GCF_013731165.1). Lineage (NCBI taxonomy): Eukaryota > Metazoa > Arthropoda > Insecta > Diptera > Tephritidae > Rhagoletis > Rhagoletis pomonella. The sequence continues at coordinate 64,198,973 of NW_023458560.1, forward strand.
TTCCAATAAATAAAAAGTCCAATAAATAGAACAAAAGTCAATATTTGCACATATCTTCTGCATTAATCATTTTGGAGTACCATTTAGGGATAAAAGATTACTTTTATAGCAGAACTACGTAGCTTTCGATTTTAATATCAATGCTTAATAAAGACATACTCTTCTTTCTGTTTCTACCTACATACTTATTTAATTGAAGAATAATTATTTAATGACTACATAAATTCATACATCTTATCTTATCTTACTAATATTATAAATGTGAAAGTTTGTATGTTTGGATGTTTGGGAAATCATCACGCGGACACGTCTGAACGGATTTGCATGAAATTTGGTGCACAGATAGCTTATGGGCCAGGTTGGTTAATAGGATACTATTTCAAGAGTTGCCACCTGTTAAAAAAGTTTAATTTATTTAATATACGGGAACGACTGAATGGATTTGCATGAAAATTTGCACACAGATAGCTTATGACCTGGATTGGAAAATAGGCTACTTTTCTTAAGAGTTGCCACCTGTTAAAAAAGTTTCATTAAATTAATACGCGGAAACGACTGAATGGATTTGCATAAAATTTTGCAAGCAGATAGCTTATGACCTACAGTGGTAAATAGGCTAATTTTTTGGAAGAGTTGCCACCTGTTAAAAAAGTTTAATTGAATTAATACGCGGAAACGACTGAACAGATTTGCATGGCATTTCGCACAGAGATAGCTTATGACCTATGTAGGAAAATAGGCTACTATTTTAAGAGTTATCACGTATTAGGAAAGTTTAATTAAATTAATACGCGTAAATGACTGAACTGATTTGCATGGAAGTTTTCACACGGATAGCTTATGAGCTAGGTTGAAAAATAGGCTACCTTTTTTAAGAGTTACCACCTGCTAAAAAATTTGAATTAAATTAATAAGCGGAAAAGTCTGAACGGATTTGCATGAAATTTTGCAACCAGATAGCTTATGACCTACAGTGGAAAATAGGCTAATTTTTTGAAAGAGTTGCCACCTGTTAAAAAAACTTTAATTAAATTAATACGCGGAAACGACTGAACAGATTTGTATGGCATTTCGCACAGAGATAGCTTATGACCTATGTTGGAAAATATGCTACTATTTTAAGAGTTATCACGTATTAGGAAAGTTTAATTAAATTAATACGCGTAAATGACTGAACTGATTTGCATGAAAGATTGCACACAGATAGCATATGACATAGACTGGAAAATAGGCTACTTTTTTAAGAAGGATACCTGTTTGAAAATGAAATTTTGCTCAAAGATGGTTTATGACCTGGACTGAAAAATAGGCTACTTCCTTAACCGGGTTTCCGATCAGAACGAAATTTAGTACACTTACTACGGATTTCGGAAGGATAGTCTTAGACTGAAAGTAAGTCCGATAACTCAAGGCCCCTCCCATACAAATTGGAATTTTCATATTACATACATATCTCTGGAAGTAATTGTGGGAGAGAACTGAAGCTTGGTATAGTGATATGTATGTGAAATCAATGTTGGCATTAATCGATTGATGTTTTAATTAGTTAGTTGATTCGATTAACTTCAATTTGATTACGGTTAATCATGATTAATTTTAATCCGACTAAACAGTTAATCGTAACCGCGATTAAAAAATTAATTTTTATTCATTAACTCTTAATTTGATCAATTAGGTTTGGTGATTAATTAAGTTATGCTGGAATTTCCCTGTGCACACAAAGCAAGTTAACCGGTATGGCTAAGTCGGGTTTCCTCATCAATCTAAGCAATTTGGTGTGCATTTTCATTAAGATATATACCAACAAACGTTTTTCAAACTAGGTTTGTAAAAGTTCCCAGTTTATGTATTACTAATAACAATAATTATATTTTTTTATATTATGTGCTTTTTATAAGCGTAAAACACAACATAATTACTATAACTGGTGTTTGGTTTCAAACTCGGACAAAGTAGACAAATTAATCAGATTTTATTTTTAATTGGATTAACGATTAATGTTTTAAATTAATTAAACGTAATCGCAGCCAGCGATTAACGATTAAAAAAATGTTATCATTAATCGTACAGTTGATTACGACTAATTAATTTTAATCGTCAAACGCGATTAACATTTTAATCGTTAATTTTTAATCGTTAGTCAGATTAACAGTTTGCCAACACTGTTTGAAATCATGTTCATATTCACGGAGAAAAATGGACATTTTTGGAAAAGAGGCGTAGCACCTTTCATACTGACTGAAAGTTTCATATTGCGTATCTCTTCAAATGTTTGGGGTAAAGCACTCAAGCTTGGTATGGAAATACATATGTATGTATGTATGTGAAACTAATACCATACTCATGGAGAAAAATGAGAGTTATTGGAAAAGGTGGTGTGGCAACTCCCATGCAAATTGATTTTTCTATGCTGCATATCTCTGGAGGTGTTTATTGCAGAGGACTGGAACTTGGCACCGAGATGTGTATACAAAATTGATTCCATACTCATGGAGAAGAATTTGCGTTATTCGAAAAGGAGACATGGTTCCTGCCGTACAAATTAACTGTTTTATACTGCTTATTTCTAGAGGTGTTCATGGTAGAGTACTGGGACTTGGTACTGGGGTATGTAAAATCAATTCTAAATTCATGGAAGAAAATTAGGGTTATAAGAAAAAGGCGCGTGGCACTTCCAGTACAAATTTACTTTTTCTTGCCACATATCCCTAGAAGTGTTTGTAGAAGGATACTGGAACTTGGTATGGAGTTGTGTATACAAAATGTATCAATTGCTCATGGAAAAAATGTGAGTTATTAAAAAAAGGAGGCATGTCGCCACCCATACATACTAAAAACTTCTTAATACATATCTCTGGAAGGATAGAAAATCTCTCGAAGTATTTTAAATTTGTTATGGAGATTTATTTTATAAGTTCCGTACTGACAGAATAAATTTCATTAAATGGAAAAGGGAGAGCCGGGTTCGGCCTTATAATCTAAAGCTCTCTTGAGGCATTTGCTACAGTAATGAGAAGTGGTATTTTATCAAGGCCAGGTTACTAAATTTGAGTTGGAAATATTAGAACTCGCCGTGGCACCTCCAAGAAGGTTACACGTTCACGAGTCGTATACCTGGAAACTGTTTAAGGTAAACTTAGAGGGATTGATATCTTTCGTATGCCTAGCGCGCAGACGAGATTTTATAATTTCATAGTTTTAAACGGCCTAAATACCTTAACTCGCTTAAAAAATAACGAGCTGTAACGAAATGGGCACAGAAATAAAATCTAACATCATTAAATTATTTTTCATATGTGTATAAAAGCCCGGGGTGAAACCCGCGGGTATAAGCTAGTATATAATAAATAAACTTAATACTCATTTATCATTACTGTAAGAGAAGAAATTTCCACGTATTATCGCAATTAAAAAGTAATGATTCCACCAACGCCGACAACTTCATAGTAAACTCGTTAGAGAAATTAAATGCAACCTAGCAACTGACAGGCAATAACACTCATACTTAAATATGTATATGTGTGTGTGCATGATAGTAATAAAACATGGCTTGCACTTTTAATTACGAGTAAGAGCAAAAATTGTAACGAATCGAAGATAACTGCACTCAGCTCAAAGTGCACAGCGCTAAAAAAGATACTCGTAAATGAAATAACGAATTCAATTTATTGAAATCTAAAACGTACTTCACATGCAATTCCCGAAGCTAGCAAGCGAAAGGGGCAATGCAAGGAGGAAGGCATTGAAACATATTCCAGAAAGCATACTTACATTTGTACGAATACTTAAACTAAAGTGAAGCAATTGGCGAGGATGCAATTCAGCGCGCACACTTGGCGAAACTAATGCAATATTTAGAAAAAGCACTCGAAAGAGTATTACTTGCATAAATACATACATACATATCTATATAGATATCTACTTTTAAAGCAACGCATCACAACGCACAAGTACATAGTTAAAACATGTAAAACTACAAATGTATATACTTAGTATTTATAAGCACGTATGTACATAAATGAAGTCTTACAGGGTAATTCTGGCAACTGTCTTTCAACTCACCACAGTCTTTCGAAAGACAACAACGACAACTGACAACTCTCTTGAATGCTTCTTACTGTCTTTCGCAAGACTAATTGAAAGATCTGCTAAAGAGGATGTCTTACCTTTCAGCAATAAGTTTTTTTTTTTTTAATTAAATTACAAAAATATGTATTTTTTTAATTTGAAAACAGTAAAAACTAATAAGTAAAAAGAAATTAAATTGAAATAAGAAAAAATTAACAAAATGAAAACAAAGCAAAATAAATAAAAATATTTTAAAAAATTAAGTGAAATTGAAAGAATATTTTTTTCATTTTAAAAAAACAAAATCCTAAAATTATATTTGAAGAAAAAATAAATAAATCAAAGAAGAAGAAATAAGTTCTTAAAATTCAAATTAAAAGAAATATATTTTACTTTTTAAATAAAATCTTTAATTAAAAATAAATTCAATAAATTAAAAAAAGAAAAAATTATGAAAAATAGAACACAAATACTGAAATAAAATGAAAATAACAAAGGAAAAAAAATTAAATTAAAAGCGGGGAAAAAATAAAATAAATTTCCAAAAATTAAGTGTAATTGAAAAAAGGTTTACCTTTTTTAATAAATATAATCTAAGAATTACAAGAAAATTAAACGAAACAAAATAAATTCAAAATGGAAAAAAATTAAATCGGTTCCCAAAAAAACAAATGTAATATTTTTTTTTTTAACAATAACACCTAAATATATAAAGAAAATAAATTCAAGAAAAAAATACGTAAAATAAGTAGAAAATTAGTGCGTAAAAATTAAATTAAATTAAAATATATGAAATATTCGCATATGAGGATAACCGCTTAGACATTGTTGTTTTTTTCATTTTTCCTAACAAACAAATCGTGACATAAAGCTCAATAACACTACTGAAATAAAATATATATATCAAATGAAATTTAAAAAAAAAAATATTTCCATTTCTTAAACCATATCTAACATCTAAAAATAAGAATAAAAATAAAAATAAAAATAAGAAAGAAAAAAATATGTACATAAAATAAGTTACTGAAAATTAAATGAAATAAAAGTACATATTTTTTTTAGTTTTAAAACAATAAAATCTAAAAAGTAAATGAATGTTAATTAAAAAAAAATCGCTTCCATAGGATTCGAGCCCGATTCTCTCGAATGGCAAGCCGTGTTTTGCTCACTAGACCATTGCGACTGTGGGAGCGACGCGAGCTAAATTATATAAAAGTGCTTTCTCCCAAAATAGATTTTCACCACGAATAGTAAATGAGAGAGCTTTTTTCAAAAACGTTTGTGCTGGAATAAAAAAAAATTCTTTCGAACTATCTTGCCATCCGTCTTGTATTGGTCTTACGAAAGATTTTTTACCATCTTAGCCAGAATTGCCCTGTTAAGAGCATTTGCTCGATGTGAATGAATGTACATATGTATATATCTTCGCCAGCATGCAAGTATCTGTTACTCTTAGTCCGTATTTGCGTTCAACAACAATTTCGCTTCACTGATTTCACGCTATCTCTGATGCATATGCCACCAAGCGTTACCAGCGCAGCAAACATGCGTAGTCTGCCGATAATGCATACGTTCACAATTCCAATAAGGAACTGCAAATGCTAACCCGGATAACATGCCAATACAATTTATTTAACGTGCCAAAGGCAATGCAATCGATAAATTTCCTCAGTAACTTGTTGTTAATGCGACCATACCGTAAAGACACAACCACTTGAACTATAAATTTATGTGTGGAATGTATGCTATTGCAATCATTGGCACCGTTCTACATGCAACAGTTGCATTACACATATATATTTACGTGCTTGTAAGTTAATGTGTTTGTGTGTGAGCGATGATAAAGGAGAAGATAAGAATTTGTATGCGTTCTACATCTTTGAGGGAGTAAATGAAATGACAATCATTTCGACATAGAAATTAAAAAAAAATAAATAAATAAAAAAAGATTGAATGGACGAAGCTCTAAATTATATGATATTTACTAGTTGCTGCCATCGTATCGTTTAAGATTTAATTTTATCCTCCCTAATATTACAGCTGCATCTCAATCTGTTGAACTGAATGCTAAGAATTGTGCTGATCGATTTGATGTTCTTACTCGAATGGAGACAGTCAAGATATTTTGCGTTCCTGAAAATTTTGGAATTCAAATTACATCTCAGGACATGGTCAATCTTTAACTAAATCAGTCTTTTTAGTATGAAGAACAACTTAGCTTTCGTAGATGGTCTTTTTGTTTCATAAATTTTTGTTTCATATATGTAATATTTCAACAATGCCTTATTAAACAGGTATCAACTCTCTTTAAAATTATTTTGTAGAAAAAGCTTGCTCTAACTTCTTTTGTTTGACACCCGTATTATAAGACTTCATTTAACCTTTCATGAGATGGCACTGGAACTTTTGCACTGGTGGCAAAAAAAATGTTTATTGATAAATTTGTATCTCACTCTTTCGACACCCGTATTTAAATATTTTATTTAGCTAGTCAATTAAATTGATTTGGTACCAAAAAAAAACCACAATTTTTTTTTTAAGATTAAAAAATATACACATGCCCATACGGCTTATAGAAGCGCAGGGACCTCTTGCCAAATTGGTGTTGGAAAAATTCAAAGCCGTTTTCTCAGCTAACGTAGGCTTGGAGACAATAAGGGGTGTGGATAAAATTGTAAAGATCGAGGAAAACGCCCTTACTCCTGATAATATGAACGTTTCAAACGTTCCATATTTAAATTCGGCCCCGCTTGTATCAACTTACGTCGAGCGCACATTTAGTACATTCAAGGCTTTTCTTCGCAAAAATCGAATGAAAATGCTGCCAGAAAACTTCAGAATGCATCTTGTGGTTCAATGTTACTACAACTGTACAGATAAAAGTTTTATGAGTTAGACACTCGAGAGGATAAAATAGTCAAAGATTCAAAGTACAAATTTTTCATATAGTGAAACTATGTAGTTCATAGTTTTTCTCTTTTTACTTGTAATATAAACATTTCTAAAATAAATGTATTTTTTTATTGTTCTTCGTATTTTCTGTCTCTTTTTAGTGCCTTATTTTGCTTTTTTTGCAATACCTAGTGCCTTTTCTTGCCTTTTTTGCAGTACCTAGTGCCTTTTCCTGCTTTTTTCGCTATTTTATTTTGCCTTTTCCAGCCTATTTCGTTACTTATTTTGCCTTTTTTATAGGTTTTTAGGTCTTAAAAATCCGTTCCCTGTTCATAAGTATTACCAATTACACTGTTGCTTTCTCCGTCATCTGCGTCAAAGAAGCATTAAAACCGCATCAAACGCAGTACAACGTAAAGACCGCGAGGCTTAACGCTTCAACTGAGAAGCACATACATAAATAGAAACATATATATGTACGGACAACATTTCCACATCATTTTCCATTTGTGCAAATGTAATGTGTAAAATCCACATCAAATGGCTGTTTAAAATTGCAGAAATTCTAATGCCAAACGCGTTTGTAATGCGCATTGAACTATGTGAAAAACTACATAGCGGAGGGGCATTGAATGAATGACCCAAAGAGGGTGCGTCAAGCGACAAGTTTAAAGCGCTAAAAGGAATTATAACTGGCACAAAGGGAGCGACACAAAATTGTTGAATTACACCGATGAGGGAGTTCTTGTTGATCCTACAGCGCGCATATGAGTGTTACTGGTGTAAGCTAACGGGTGATTTTTTAAGAGCTTGATAACTTGAGAACTTGATAACGCATAAAATTTGCAAAATCTCATCGGTTCTTTATTTGAAACGTTAGATTGGTCCATGACATTTACTTTTTGAAGATAATTTCATTTAAATGTTGACCGCGGCTGCGTCTTAGGTGGTCCATTCGGAAAGTCCAATTTTGGGCAACTTTTTCGAGCACTTCGGCCGGAATAGCCCGAATTTCTTCGGAAATGTTGTCTTCCAAAGCTGAAATAGTTGCTGGCTTATTTCTGTAGACTTTAGACTTGACGTAGCCCCACAAAAAATAGTCTAAAGGCGTCAAATCGCATGATCTTGGTGGCCAACTTACCGGTCCATTTCTTGAGATGAATTGTTCTCCGAAGTTTTCCCTCAAAATGGCCATAGAATCGCGAGCTGTGTGGCATGTAGCGCCATCTTGTTGAAACCACATGTCAACCAAGTTCAGTTCTTCCATTTTTGGCAACAAAAAGTTTGTTAGCATCGAACGATAGCGATCGCCATTCACCGTAACGTTGCGTCCAACAGCATCTTTGAAAAAATACGGTCCAATGATTCCACCAGCGTACAAACCACACCAAACAGTGCATTTTTCGGGATGCATGGGCAGTTCTTGAACGGCTTCTGGTTGCTCTTCACTCCAAATGCGGCAATTTTGCTTATTTACGAAGCCATTCAACCAGAAATGAGCCTCATCGCTGAACAAAATTTGTCGATAAAAAAGCGGATTTTCTGCCAACTTTTCTAGGGCCCATTCACTGAAAATTCGACGTTGTGGCAGATCGTTCGGCTTCAGTTCTTGCACGAGCTGTATTTTATACGGTTTTACACCAAGATCTTTGCGTAAAATCTTCCATTTGGTCGAATAACACAAACCCAATTGCTGCGAACGGCGACGAATCGACATTTCACGGTCTTCAGCAACACTCTCAGAAACAGACGCAATATTCTCTTCTGTACGCACTGTACGCATTCGTGTGGTTGGTTTAATGTCCAATAAAGTAAACTGAGTGCGAAACTTGGTCACAATCGCATTAATTGTTTGCTCACTTGGTCGATTATGTAGACCATAAATCGGACGTAAAGCGCGAAACACATTTCGAACCGAACACTGATTTTGGTAATAAAATTCAATGATTTGCAAGCGTTGCTCGTTAGTAAGTCTATTCATGATGAAATTTCAAAGCATACTGAGCATCTTTCTCTTTGACACCATGTCTGAAATCCCACGTGATCTGTCAAATACTAATGCATGAAAATCCTAACCTCAAAAAAATCACCCGTTAGTTGCAACAAATACATACAAGCATTCGTGGCAGAATGTTTGTATGTATGTATGTACATATGCATCTCGACAGGCAGAGGGCGCGCAATAACATTTCAGCTATGCGCCAGCGATTGTTTGAAAATTTATTTCTCAGTTTATTTGTAAGGATACAAATACATATATGTACATATATGTTGTTGACGGCAAATGTTCTGATCTACAAAAATACAAACAAACATAATATATATATATACGCACACACGATTGCATACACCAACCCATGCTCCCCACACATTTACTGCGCTTTCCAAGCCGTTAAAACCTAGGAATGTCGCTTTGTTGCGTTGATCGCAGGCAGTTGTTTTATGGTAGAACTGTAAAGGATATCAACATATACAGAGTATAGTATACGCATTTTTATGTATGTATATACAAATTTGTCTTTGTAACACTGTTTGCGCTTTTATGCTCGGGCCCTCAAAGCTTTTTGAACCGCAAAAATTTCCGTTGCATTGGAAAAATGTGTTGCTCGCTTGTCCGAACTGAATCTGCAGTCGGGTCAGTAGTTGATTGTGCAATAGGGTGGTCCAAAATTGCAGGTGATCCTTCTATACCGAATAAAAATATACCCTTATTTTTTTTATATTTTGAGGTCACTCAAAGGGGGTAAAATTATTCCATGTATTTTATATTGAAAAAAAAACTTTCGTAGAAATGGTATAGAATTCTTAAAAATTAATATTTTTCGATCGGAAAACTCTGTTTCTCTGCAAGAGATTCCCAACAATAATTCTTAATTGTTTATTTAACCATTTTTTCATAGTACCTACAAATTTAAAAGAGCGCCAAAAATCGTTACGATTAAAAAATGGCTAAATAAATAATTGGGTATTACTATTAAAGTCTCCTGAAGATAACCTGAGTTTTCCGATCGAAAAATTCTATGTCATTTCTATATAAAATCATAGACAACTTTGAGTGCTTTGAGTGACCTCAAACAATTTTTTGATTTCAAAATAAAAAAATAGGGGTATACTTTTGTTCAATATAGAACAATCCTAGGGGGTGAGAGCATTAAAATTCCGACTTTACTCTTTTTTGACCACCCTATTGTGCAAGTAACATATATGTGTATATATTTATATAAAAAAAAGAAATTCACATTGTCTATGTGCGTTTACAAACTCATACATATGTACACATTAGGGTGGGTAAATTTGTATAGGGAATTTTTTTTCGCCTATGGGCATATAGCACAGAAAGATTCTACGTGTAATTCTAAGCAAATTTTCCAAAGAAACCATGGGTCTAAAATCAATTTGGAATTTGCCAAATTGCGAAAATAGGTTTATTAGCATTTTGCTGTAGAGTCGTAAAGAATTGCTTTAATTTTGTATAAAAACATGCTTTAAGAGGTTTTATGGTATGAGGAATCCATTTCTGAAATTATCGTTTTCTTATAGCTTCCAACTGAGGGCGAAACAGCGAAAATTTTCACATTTTCTTCGAAATTTATTTTCACAATTTGGCGAACTCCAAAATGATTTTAGACCTATAGTTTCTTCAGAAAATTTACTTAGAATCACATATAGAATCCTCCTGGGCTATACGCGCATAGTACAAAAAAAAATTGACCCGCCCTAGTACACACATTTATAAAAAAAGCACACTTTTCTAACAGGGACCAACAGCCAAGCGCTAAGGGAGTCCAGGAGAATAAAGCGTCTTAACTTTTTCAAAGTAAAATTATTGTTATCATCAGCATGTCCATATAGAAAAATGCTTAAATTGCCGCATTTTCAGTTATGATTTGGGCTGAACTTTCACTGACATTAAACTACAACACGCATGAAAAGTTCGCGCACCCGCCAAACAATTCACAACAAATAACAGAAAATAAAATAAACAACTTTAGCAAAAATATTTCGCTTTTTATTTGGGTTGAATGGCTTTTAACATGATATCTGGGATTTCGAATCTAAAAAGAACAACAAAACAAAAATTGTGTGTGTATTAATAAAATGTTCTATATATTATTTATTTTGCAACTTAAAATATTCGGTAATATTTATTGAGAACAATTTTGCGAATGCATTTACACACATTTTAGAATATCCGGATAACCAAATGAACGGCTATTAATCGGATTTCCGAATAACGAAAAGAAATGGAAATTTACCGGATTTTATCCGTATACAGGAATATTTGAAGTGATATCGGAATGAGTGGTCGTATAGCGAAAATGACTTGAAAATAGTAAGAAACGATAATAAGCAGAGCCTTGGGTGGATAGCAAGTAGTTTCAGGTTACTACCACAGTCCAATAAAAATATAACAGGCTGAGCTCTCAGCTATTTCGGAAGCTATAAACAAACTTCGTGCTGCTTTCAAAGGTAAAGAGGTGTTCATCTTTAGCGACAGCCAGGCAGCAATCATAGCTATGAGTTATGCCACAATTAAGTGTAAAATTTTGCTAGGCTGCCGCCGATCTCTGCTAGAGATCTCTAAGCAAAACAGTGTAAACCTCAACGAAAGTTAGAGGTGCATGCGAAGTACGAGCTGTCGAACTTCAAGGCAAACTCGGCCTAGGTGGGAACGAAAAAGATCTCGAAGCTGATATTCTCTAAAGAAAGAGGATATACATCGCATAATTAAGTTTAGTGCTCTAACATTCCAAGACAACACGCCGAACGGCTCTCCTTTGCAGCTGTTCGAACAAACTCACCGCTGATGTATGCTGACCCCGTATGCGGTTTAAGCCTGAAGTTCTTCTACCTCCGATTTTTTCCTAAATGTGAAACCTCCTGCATACTATGATATTAAAGTAGCTATGGTTATATATTTTTTAAATATATATAATTATATATTTAACTTGAATTTAAATTTTTAAACAAGCAGCAACCCTCTTCCAATTGTCTTTCTAAATAAAACCTTTCCATTAAATCGTTTGGCACCTTTATTGCGAAATATAATTAAGCTTATAAATTAAATTGAATGTTAAGTCTAAACAGATGGCAACCCTCTTCAAAAATACGTACAATACGTACAGTCTGTAAACTATTCTTGAGCAAATTTTATTCAAAACATTCTGGCCGCTTTAGCGTAACATTCTTCTAGCTCATTTTTCATACAAAAGTTCTTTGCGCATTTTCAGTTGACCTCTACAATTATTATTTATCTACAAATTTTTGTCAGCTTTATTTTTTTATAATATGTAGAACAGGCGTTAGTACAAATTTAAAAAAAACACACAGAATCTTTTTTTTAAATTTTTCAACTATTAAAATTTAATTATTATTTTTTTCATCAAAAATAAATAAATCTGGAATTAATTATTAATTTCGCTGGAAAAATTTCTGTTAAACTTCTGATGTATATGAGTTTCATGGCTGAATAACAGTAAATTGAAAATATCTCGAAAACTTACCCATGAAAAAAAATTAATCAGATTTTCGGAATCGGCGGGCGATTCTACACGGGGCTTGGATAGGGGCATATGTGGAACAAAAACTACATAAATTTGTGATCCAGTGTAATAAAAAAAAAATTCACTGATCAATTCAACTAAGTTAGAAAATCTCAAAAATCTTACTGTTGACTGGGTGGTGACTGCACTAAAATGAAACTACTCATTCATTTCAACTCTTGCCGTTATGTGTGTGTATTAGAGAAGCAATGCAAAGCGTTGAAGCGTTCATTCATTTACGCTTCGAATTCGTGTGTTTGTTGCTTATGTTGGGGTGCGTTGTAATTCATAGAATTTTGTTTAGAATTTCATTGTTTCGATTACACCCAAAGCCGAATTTACGTATATGTATATATGTAGGCATACCTTTATACATATTTATAAACATATATAGGAGCACACAGTTATATAACGTTTTGCAGCATAGCTCCAATCACTTTTGTCTGCCACCAGCTGCACTAACTTCTCCCGTATTGTAGCGCCGGCCTTTACCGCAGCCCCTTTTGCCCTTTGCCATTGCCTTGTTGTCTTATATTTGCACAATTTTCTTCCCTTCGGTGCATTTATTCGTGCAAATGGTGTTGAATGTAAATGGCTACATGTGTATGTGTGTGTGTTGGTGTGCACTGGAATGCGTTTGAATGTTAGCACAGCTTTGTTATTTGCCACTTGCTGCACATTCTATAGCACCGCTCCTTGCTACCAAGAACTTTACACTGCTCAACCGTCTCGTCACCGCCTGCCCCATGCCATGTAATTTATCTATTTTTCCGTATTTTTCATCCGCTTCTTTTTTTTGTTTTGTTGCCGCTATCTAACACTTCTGTCGCATTGCCTTTTGCGTGTTGAATGCTATGCGCAAATTGCTTTCAAAATGCGTCTCTCACTTTGTGTGATTACGTTAACGCGCGGAATTGGCTTGAATTGACGTGAATTGGCTTAGCCATCGAGCAGCAAGCAGAAGGCAGTCAAGCAGCCAACCAAGCAACCAACCAACAAGCTATTCAACCGTGCAAAAGAGCAAGCAAGCAGTGACCGACCGGCAGTTGGCAAACACCAAGCAGCAAGCGGCAAGCAGCAATATGACCTTTTAGTTGGAAAAATATTTTCGTTTATTGTTCAAGTGTAAATTTTCTATGTTGGCTAACAGCAATCAGGCGTTTCTGTCACTCTAAAGTATTTCTCTTTTAGTGCATTGTTTTAGTGAGTGGAGCCGTGCGCGAATAAACAAACCAGCGGGGCATTTTCTGTATATCTGATTTTAAATTGTTACTTTTAATTTAAATCGTTAATAATACTGTGAAACAGTTTTAGGAATTTCAACCTCATCATTATTTTTATTATATGTATATATTTAGTATACATTCATATCTACTTAACATAAGCAACCTACATACTTATAGTAGGTATGTATCAAGAATTTTTTGTAAACATATTAACTGTATATCGATGACTCAGCAGCCGATTCGAAAACGTCCTATCTCAGAAAATTTTTCAAGAAGGCCCTATCTCAGAATATGTTTCAAAAACGCCCTATCTCAGCTGCCGCATTAAAACATATATTTTTAATATATTGTGAATTGAGATAGGGCATTTTTCAAAGAAGTTCTGAGATAGGGCGTTCTTCAAATGATTCGCAATTTCGTACTAGCGAGTTTTCGGGGTAGCTAATTACGAATCCGCTGTCAGAATTGCAAAATTCAAAATGGCTGATTCAATATGTCGTCTGGTACATTTCGAGCTTTTTAATTAGATTTCTTACAAAGTTTTTGAGTATGCACTTTTGTAGTCCACTTAAGTTTAGTGCCAAAAAGTGCCAGCTTGAAGTAGCTAGGATTACCTTTGATTTTTGACAATTTTAAAAAAAATCTAAATCCAAACCAGAAGCTTAGACGTTATGGTCTCTTTAATAAAAATAATAATGTTAATTTTAAATTTAATTTCTATTGGTCAAATCAACTGTAACCGTTATTTTATGTGTTTTTTTTTTTATTTGTTTCTATTCAACAATTTTTTTGGAGCTTGGGGCCGTTTTTAATGAAAAACTATTGTGCAGAAGCAACAATATTTTCCACATTAGTTTTTCATTAAAAACGGCCTCAAGCTCAATAAAAATTTTTGAATATAATTATTATAAGGCCATAAAAAAACAAAAACAAATTTTTATTTTTTGGATAAAGAATAGTCGTTATTTTTTGATTTTTTTACTGAATTTTTGATACTTTTTTATCGTATTTTAGCCGTTTCATAATATTTTCAGACTTAACTTTTTAGATCATAAAGGATTTAAGACGGTTAAAAATTATCGAAAATTAATAAATTTTAGATACCGATTATTTTTTATAAAAAAAATTAGAGATTTTTATCTTAAAATCATTGTTTTGGTTTATATTTTTACGATCATTTTTAATGGTTATTTTATTATCCCTATTTTTATACCTTTCATGAGCATGAAATGGTATTATAACTTTGGTCCGATGTTTGTAAGTACCAGAACAAAAAGAGATAGACCCATGAAAATGTATTCTTATATGATCAGAACGTCGAGCTGAGTTGATTTAGCCATGTCCGTCTGTCCGTCTGTCCGTCTGTTTGTATGCAATCTAGTCTCTCAGTTTTCGAGATATCCGTATCAAATTTGGTAGGTGGGTGTATTTTTATAATGTATTAATCATTTGTCGGAACCGGCAGAATCGGACCACTATAACATATAGCTCCCATACAACAGATTGTTCAGATATGAGATTTTTCGTTATAACTTCTCCATTTATGCAGCTACGAACATGAAATTTTGCAGTACTTGCACCCATTATCAACAGAATACTTACAGTGAAAATTACAAAGATCGGGTCACTATAACCTATAGCTCCCATACAACTGATTGTTCAGATATAAAATTTTGCGTTATAACTCCTCCATTTATATAGCTAGGAACATGAAATTCCGCACTGTTTTCAATAATTATCAACAGAAAACTTACAGTGAAAATTAAAAGGATCGGGTAACTATAACCTATAGCTCCCATACAACTGATTGTTCAGATATGAGATTTTTCGTTATAATTCATCCATTTATGTAGCTAGGTCCATGAAATTTCGCGCTGTTTTCACTCATTATCAACAGAATACTTACAGCGAAAATAACAAAGATCGGGTCACTATAACCTGCAGCCCCCATACAGCTGATTGTTCAGATATGAGGTCTTTTATCATAACTCCTCCATTTATGCAGCTAGGAACATGAAATTTCGCACCATTTTCACTCATTATTAACAGAATACTTACAGTGAAAATAACAAGGATCGGATGACTACAACATATATCTTCCATACATCTGATTGTTCAGATATGGGGGTTTACTGTAAAACTTCTTTATTTGAACAGCTAAAACCGATAAATTTCGTAAGATATTTTATAAATAATAATACAAAGTCTACTGAGAAAATCGTCAAAATCTATGCTGTATAAGCTTTATCTCCTATAGCACTGATTGTTAAGATTCCAGTTTTTGCCATATATCTCCTTTATGTACGAAACTAAACCCAATA
>NW_023458560.1:64215032-64220392 GCF_013731165.1 Rhagoletis pomonella
ACATAGCGGTGAAAATCACTTAGATTGGTGTCATATAAAGTATATCTTCCATACCTCTGATTGTTTAGATGCGATTTTTTATATAAGTATGTAACTCCTCTATCGATGATCTGCATACATTAATTCATATTCAAAAGCAGTAATCTGTCAAAGTAAAATTTGCAGATGTTCATGAAAGGTATGAAGCCTTCGGCATAGCCGAAGACAGCGCTGCTCTTACTTGTTTTTGGTTAATATTAACAATGCGAATAAACACTCCCAACTTTTAGACCATCCCCGATTGAGAAATCTTGTACACCATCTTGAAAAGTAGGGCTAATGGATGACTGATATCTTCGCCATTTTAGGACTTTTCCATTTTTTTGTTTGGTGAGATACAAGTTTTTTATAGCTTAAGTGGGCTATATGAATAAATACTAAACAATTGATTTTTCGTATAATTTTATACTTAGCATAGAATAAATAAGGACACTGCCGGCGCAAATTCAAATATTTACGCTGTTAGAGAAGCAAAACTCTCCTGTAAGGATTCCTGCCAAAAGATAGCGAGCACCACATAAACCAACAGACTTCGTAAACTCGACTTCTAGCAAAGCCATCAAAGAAGATGGTAATTGGGCAACTAATAGTGACTGAACACTTGTGACATTAAGGGCTGATTTCTCCAACTCAACTTAACTTAGTTTAGTCATTTTTTGGACTTAAGTCAAAAGTTAACCTTCTTTTTACACAGCTTATTCTTGACTAAGTCTAAAAAATTGGCTAAACTTAGTTAAGTTGAGTTGGAGAATCCAGGCCTAACCGCGTAAGCAATGAAAACAAATACGTCATGAACACTTTGCATTTTTAGGGAATTGCCAAAATGAGTTCAACCAAAATAACTTTAGGTTTTCTTGCTTTAAATCGAAAACAATTGGAACAGCCCAAGGCGAATTTATATAAGGTGATGTTACTAGCTCAGCTGATTTTGTGTATGTGTTTCGCCGCAGGGCTTCTGATATCAAATTGAAAAATTTTGTTTGAATTTCTACACACACTCTTACAGATTTTGACAGTTTATGCCGCCAAAGCAAAAACAAAATACATGTAAATTTTTGTTTTTGTACTCCTGCTATCACCTTATATTAATTCGCCTTGGAACAGCCATTTAAAACCGGTTTGTAAATATTGAAGTGCAAACATTGTTAGGAATTCCAAATTCACGCCATTTGACTGAATTGAAATTCGTAAGTTTTCAAATGAACGTTTCTCAGTATGACATAATACATGCACATACCGCACATACCATACTAAGTGACGCACTTTAGTGCATATGAAGACCAAGCAATCGTGCCTGTTGTTAAGTTACTGTAATCAGCGAAAAACTCAGGTAAGCACGCTTCGAACACAGCCAACACAAACTAAATGACAGGAAGTAAATCCAAACAAAAAGCAACTGCATGCGTACAGCAGGGCTCGAAATTTTGTGACACGTTCGTAAATTTGAGCGTTTTTCGCAGGGCTTCGGAGCAAAGGTTTTCCCATCATCGCTCCCCTCTGCTCCTAATGCATCAAAAAGAATTTACTCAAATTTCAAATTAGTTTAAAATAAAGCCTAAAAATCAATTCAACATTTTAATATTAACATAGAATTAAATAAACGTGCTAAGCAGCAGTTTAGGAATTAAATTTATGCAGACTAAGGTTCATACAAGGAAGAAGATAAACAAGGTGAGCATGTAAAATATGAAAGGGACAAAGGCAAGGTTTAAACGAAAAACAAAAAGAAACCTTAAAAAAGAACATGAGGAAGGTAGATTTAAATGCTTAATAATGACAAAGATTGGAATGATTATGTAGATAAATAAAGAATGAAGGTAAAAATCGGGATGAAGGTAAAGGAAAAGATAAAAATTAAAAGATAAACACAAGGTAAAAAAGATAAATAATAAAATATACATAGAGAAAATATACTTAGAGTATATGTTATGTTATGTTTTGTTTTATGTCATGTTATGTTATATTCGACCCTATTGTGGTTGTCGATGTCGATGTCATTTTTGCGTCAAAAATAGCGTTCATCAGTCTAACTCCGGTTTCGCTGACCACAGTAGTTTTGCGAGGAACACCTTTCCACAAAACTACTGTGGTCAGTGTAGCTGAATTTGGACTTGCAAAGGCTATTTTTTGACGAAAGAATTACATCGACGTCGACAACCATAATAGATATAAGAAAAACTTGAATAACTGAACCTAAACTCTTTCGATTTAGACTTGTGAGGTACCACTGAAAAGGTATTTTCTCGCCCTTTTTATTTCTTTCCTAATAAGCTCATTCAAAGGATGAAAAAGTAAGGTAGGATGAACGAGCATCATTCAGAGTCGAATTAAGATGTGTTGGTATTTAAAAAAAAAAAAAATGGAACGCGAATGACTTTTTTTGCAAATAAATAAAAAATAGTGGGAAAATACCTTTCTACCGAGACCCCAAAAGTCTAAATCAGAATAGCTTTGGCCGAGTTATTTAAGTTTTTCCTAAATCAATCCTTGAAAAAAGTAAAAAACAGCATCAAAAATCTCATTATTAAGATTCCGTTGAAAAGCTTTTAAAATATTTTTATTTTTTTATTTTTTAAGTTTAAACCGTTTTGTCATCTGAGGGGACTTTTTTCAAAAAGTTCTTTAAGAAACTATTTTTATTCATAAAAAACTCCATTTTTGGAGGTATTTTCAAATCGGTCCAGCTCACGTAAATCTTAATAATAATATCCAGCTCACGTAAATATAAAAATAATCTCTGAAATATTTTGGTGGACATCTTAAAATATAAAATATTTTGTAATCCCGGCGGAATAACCGCAACTTTTTTGGTGATGCAGTCTAAGAGCTTAAACAGACGGCAGCGTTGATCCGGATCAACTCGGGAATTAACTGCAGTTGATCCGGATTAAGTCCCAGTTAATCCCGATCAACGCTGCCGTCCGTTTAAGCTTTTATGTACGTAAGTACATATTTATATGTATATGTATTTATTTTCTGGCTACTAAAACCATAATAGTACACCGACGAGGTAGTTCCTTTAAAAATAATTTGTTATTTCGCAAGTATAGCTATTCCTACGTTCTCTTGCATTTTGCAGTGGAAATCAAATGAGTTTACACATAAATCTCTACATACTTATGTACACACATATATGTATATGTATATGCGTATGCATTCATGTGTTAATGCACTTTTAAAAACCTTTTAAAACCACTTATTGCTATAAAAAATGTTGGGAAAGCTGAGTAAGTATGTAAACAAAATTGTCACCAACCAACGCTGGCTATTTGCTGTAATCGTAAATCGCACAGAAAACCAAATTACGCTTTCACTGGTTTTGCGCTTATCTTTCATATTACTTAAAACACTTACATAGTTATAAGTAAACATACTTACATATACATACATATTTATATAACTACATAGTATGCATCCATGTGCTTCCATTTGTCAGGCATTTCTGCCACATGCTCTAGCCAAGGGATTCAGATTTTCTATTTTGATTATTGTTAAGCTCTCTTATCAGCTGCAACATTGCCACAGAATTTGCAATTTATTTCAAATAACCCAAATTGCGAACGTGCTCATAAAAAAACTAAAAAAAGTAAGTTACAAAATGAAGGATTCTTCGGTGCCACATACATACGCCAAGAGCAATAACACAATCAACATATTCATATGGACATAAGTATATGTACACTGCATTTATGTGTGTATTTGCGTGTGCATTTGAGGCAGCCCACAATGTGGCCAAAATTTTATTTTCATCTACATCATAGATGGGCACACCAATACAGTCTCATTTTGTCATGGTATTCGTGAATCGCGCTTAGTAACAGTTGCCACTTTTCTATATTGTACAAAAGTGCGTCTTTTTTTGCGCGTGTTAGAAAACGCTCTTACAAATTTATATTTAATTTGTCTTATGAACATGAAACGAAAATAATAAAATATAATAAAAAAATAATGAATAAATAAATACAAATAATGAATTATGAAATTAATTTTTATAAGTACATATGTACGTGCATGAAAAGTTTTTTAATTTAATTTCATTAAACTAATGTTTTAAAAAATCATAGTTTATTCAACAACAAAATTCACAAAGTTGCTCGCGGTCATCACCTTCATATTTTTCATATTCCGGATGGAATGACAAATAATGTCGCCTTATATTAAAAGTACGATTCCAAGTAGTCGTATTACCACATAACAAGCATTGAGCATTATTACCTTTTTTTAAAACCAAAAACTGTAATTGGCACTCATACTCAGACATTTTGGGCATTGTTACATATATAGGTGGCAACCACGCGCTAAAATTACGAATAAAAATATTCAACGGCGAAGCATAGTGCCACTCTCATGAAATCTGAAAGCAGACTGAATTGAAATTCGCTGCGTCGTTTCTGTATACGTATAAGCGCTGCGACGCAGACGCTACTCGCGAGTAGCGTTTTGCCCATCATTGATCTACATAGAAGTTATTTCTTTTATGTTGTTGTTTGTTATTTGTCTACTCGTGAATGGTGAAGTAGGTACGCAGCGGCTGACTGAAAGTACCTATATGATTATTTGCTTGGCTGCTTGGTTGGTTTGCTTTTGCTGGTTGGTTAGTTAAAGTACCGCTAGCGTTGTTTTTCCACTTCCACTTCCACTTGAATTGTGCTCTAAATAAATGCACGCTGGCGATGCGCATTATCTGATACTGCAACAGCATATCGTCGCCTCAGAAAACGGATGACGAATGTGCAAAATCACGATTTTGGGATTTTGATGCAGATTTACTAAGTTGGACATGCTCTTTCGATTTCTGCAATCCATTTTTTTATATCTCCATTAGTTTTTGAGATATTTCGTGCGCATTTTGTCGTATGTTACATAATATTAATGATTGGGTATGCCTTTTGTTGTATGTGCTGAAAATGCGTCACATACGACAAATTCCCATACAAACGTACCTTTTTTTTATCATAAAACGTTTGTCGTATGTGGCACATACGACAAATTCCCATACAAATGTAATCTTTTTTAATCATAAAACATTTGTCGTATGTATCGCAAAACTTTGAACTTACGACAATTGGATGGTCCTCTACTATAACGATACAATTAAAATTGGAAATTGAACTAAGTAACTAATTTTAAAATTTAAAATTTTTAAATTTTAGCTTGCACTGAGTCTCCAATGAAATGAAAGAGATAAAAATGTACAAAAGACTGAATTTAAGTATTGTTTTTTGTTTTTATATAAAGAAAACGTATGTTCGTAACATATTTACAGCATAAGATATGTACAGATTTTTTTTATTAAATACATGATTATGTTTTTGTTATGT
>NW_023458560.1:64230392-64245412 GCF_013731165.1 Rhagoletis pomonella
AGTGCACAGCACAACAACAGCACTTGACGCCATAAACAGCCAGATAAGTCGTGGCCTCAACCGAAACCCCCCCCCCCCTGTGAGAGAACTATTCAAGTAACGCTACTAGAAGACAAACGGTGGGCGGCGAATTACCTGAGTGGTCGAAACTCGTCAGTGATTTTTAGAGACAAATCGAGCAAACCTTGGAACATAAAACAGGGAGTACAGAGTGGTGTCCTTTCCCACTACTGTTCAACTTTTACATTTCAGAGTGGTGTCCTTTCCCACTACTGTTCAACTTTTACATTTCTAAGCTCCCTCAACCACCAGAGGTAGTCTCGATTGTCTCTTATGCTGACGATTACTCAATAATGGTTATTTCGCCGAGCTTTCTCGCTTCGTCACTGCACGGAGCCTAACCCTCTCCCCTACAAAATCCTCAGCAACGCTTTTCACCACTTGTACGAAGGAGGTCAGACTGCAACTGGGTATTCTCGTCGATGACGAACCAATTCCGACGTTGAATAACCCGAAGGTCCTCAGAGTAACCTTCGAAGGTCTGCTCTCCTTCTTAGCGCATACAACCGCAATTGTCAATAAAGTACTACTTCAGCAGGTTGAACTCATACCTAAACAGAATAAATGCAGATATGCCAAATGAATTCCCGTCATTCGGAGAGACGCTCCATGACTCGCAGCATCTCTTCGCATGCCCACTGAACCCCACCCTGCTAATGTGTCTGGCCTTATGGACAGACCCCATCGAGGCTTCACGCTTCCTGGGTCTACCGCTATAGAGCTTGACGACAACGATACAACAACAACAGGAAACATGTGTTGGCATTAGCTGTGGGAAAAGACGATACTTCAGAGTTCTTAAAAATTTAACTTTAAAAGACGCACTGCGCAAAAAAATTTATTTTAAAGAACAAAAAACTCAATCTGGATATAGTGAACAATCTGTTTTCTATGAACTGTTCTTGCATTCATTAGTTCACTCTAACCAGAGAGCACTGTAGTTATATTGAAAACACATTACTTAATTGAAAAAAAATCTCAATCCGTTTTAGTTAAATAAAATTCTTCTAGCTTTTGTGGCTTTTATTTTGTACTAACTTACTTGCTTCGCTAAACGTATTTTTGTGATCTTTGATACCCGTCTTGTAATATCTCATTTATTGTATCCATTTAATTAATTAAAATTTTTCAAACCGTTGTCATCCCTCCTACAAAATATTTTCGGCAGTAAACTTTCAGTTTGATACCCATATTGCCAAATTCAATTTATCTAATCACTTAAATTAAATAAAAATTTTCTAACAGGTGGCATCCTTCAACGCAAATATTTCAGGCTTTTTAAACCTCTTTCTTGTGACAGCCATATTGCAATATTTACTTTTTCTTATCAATTTACTTAAACTGCAATTTTCAAACAGGTGGCAACTCTCTAATTTTGTTTATTCTGTATTTTATGCTAGACCTCAAGAAATACATTGGTGAAAGTTGCATTCAATTCCATGCATTAGTTTTCGAGTGATGCGCGTACAAACATACAGACAGACAGACCGACAGATAGACAGATAGACAGATAAAAATTGTTAATTTGGCTTGCTCTAATAAAGACCCCCCATTTTAATTTTTCTTTAATGTCCATAATATACAGAAATCGGCCTGTTACAATATTGACAATGCGCTTTTAATGAATTTTATCTTTTTAAGTTAATAAAATTTGCTGGACGAAATTCGATGATGACGTCGTGTGTATATCAGTCCTCAAACAATAATAAGCATTGCAAATTTTCAAGGATATTTAAGGACAAATTTTTTAAGGGACATTTTCCATATCCATATGTCCTTGCGCATCTAAACATTTATTCTATTATAATTGTAAAGAATGTTTTCTTTTATATGATACCATTATCGTGCAATGTAGGATGCACTGAATTTTTTAAATAATTTTTGGAAATAATCATATTTCTTAAATTTCCAAGTCCTTTCAAAAAAAACCCTGACGTCAGCGAGAAAAAACTAAGTAGGCAGTTTTACTACAATTTACCCATCGTTTCGCAAATATATTAATTTTTTTGTGTGTACAAGTTACTGTCGCACAGTGTTATATGTATAGATAAAACTGCCGATTTCGAACAAATTTATAATGATATTATATCACTTTGTTAGGCTAAACCAATCTAATATCAAAAGTGGATATTCAAAACATTTTTTTATTTCCACCGAAGTACCACTGTGCGACATGGAGGATGGGCTGTTGCGGCTGATAAGAAGGAATCGAGGACGGACTCCAAGAGTATGCGTTGCGGCACCATCATAGGTCGCTGGATTAACTGTTTAGCGTAGGACTATATTTACTTCACAATGAATTCCTTGGGGCTCTTACCGCTTCTTATAACTTTCTTACCTTTTAACTGAAGAAAGGAAAACTTTCACTCAAAACTATGGCAAAACCTTTACTAAACGATTTTGAGATATAGGCTTAAAATAGTATGTAACTGCGATACCAGTTTGATGCATCCGCGCTGATTTGAAAAAAAGGCAACATGACAAACGTATATTCAGTCTTGTATTATCAGTTAAAATAAGTCTTCAACTTAAAACACTTTCATCTTCTCGGTGCAACTAAACTGCATACTTGCAGTTCCATTTATCTACTGCTTTTTTTTGAAGTTAAAATTTCTCAGATCAAAGCTTCTATTTTAAGAATCATTTTAGTATAATTTTGCCAAACTAAATCACGTGCAGCTCTGTGCCACACTGTTTGTTTACATAAGCTGCTTGCGATGCGTATGTGTGTCTACAACAGTTGCCGGTAATCAAGGCGTTGACGTGCATAAATTATGTTGGCAAACCACACACACACCGGTAGCGATGACGGTGTTGAGGGATGGGAAAGGCGGCGATAGCAGTGCCACAACTCAGCGAAACCGGTAGCGGTTACAGCCGCGGGGAGCACAAAGGTAGAAGTGGTCCAACAATATGCATTTACGTATGTTTGTACATACATACATGTCTGTGTGTTGGCTTTATAAAGCAAGTGATAGTGGTTTGTCGGAAATTGAGTTGCATACCACACAGCCATCTTAAGTAAGTCTTGCAGCAAGCAAACACACTAAGCCGAACTCACGGGGGCACATACAAACATATGAATACACAAATCCACGCTTAGCGGTTTTGACACACACACACACACACATGTGCGCGTACAGTGCGCGTAGCAGCAACGCGGGAAAGGTAGTTAGGGCATTCTTCGTGTGCCCAGCCTCACTCACTTCGCCACCTGTGTATTATTATGATTATGTGTATAATGTGCATAGCGGCTACACACACACCTTTTAAAGTTCTGCAAGTTCTGTGGCTGTATTTTAGCGACCCATATGCAAACTAACGAAATCAAGTTGGCAATTTTCAGCATAGAATTATGCAAAATTTTCGTTGGCATTCATAAAGTTTCGCTTGTAGCCGCATAAAAGGGAGTAATTAGTTGAAAGGTGAAAATTTTGTACAATTTATATTCAGTTTGAAAGAGGCTTTTAACTTTCAAAATTTTCAATGCAACAAATTAGTATTTAGTGCAAAATTTTGCTTTGCTTGAGATTTTATTAGTATGTTTTTTTTTTTCGTGGTTTATTTGAGCGCATTATAAGGAGGCTAATGAAAGGTCTTAGTTAATTTGTGGTAAGGATTATTTTCTATTTCGTTTTGTAAGTTAGGAAACTAAGCATTTTATCTAGCCTTGCACGCGAAAATTGAAGTTACTCAAACGCCGTGTATGCGCTGACAAGGGGATTTGTGATTACATATAGGTAAGTAAAAGCTAATGCTCAGTATGGTGAAGTCTTCGTACGTAAATTTATAACTTTCTTGAAGTGCACTACCCCAACAAGCATTAAGGTTAGAGAACGATTGGAAAACGATTCGAAATCTAATATGTTTCTTCAATTTAGAGGGTTCGAATATGCCTAGAGAAACTGTCGAGAATTGTAGCATTCTCTACAAAAAGGGGAATTAGTTCTCGATATTTAGAAATAGGTCACATATCTAATCGTGTTCTAATGTTGATTTCTAATCGGTTGCAAATGTGTAGTGTTTTTTTAATCTAACGTGATATTCGATTCGAGAACTAGAAAAGGAATAAGCAGTGTTGCCAAGTTTTGAATATGAAAAAGCACTAAAACCAAAGAAAAATCGCGTTTTTTCTCGAAAAAAGCATTAAATTTATATTGAAGGATTTAATGTACATTGAATGCATAAAAATTGTGTTGTAGGTATTCCGATTCAAATTAGTAAAAATCAGTGGTTCTTGTTTGGCGGCCGACGTCGTGACGTCAACATTCTCGTTTTTATTTTCTGTCTCTTTCTTGGCAACAGTGGGAATAAGTTCCAAAATTTTCAGGTCGAAATTTCAGTTGGTATGACCTTTTAAATTTTATAGGTAATATTTTTTTTTTAAGTGGAAAAATAAAACTCGATAACAACTAAATATTATGTCTGAGCGAAAAATAAAAATCATAAAATAATCATTTAGTAATTATTTTTGTGGAGCGAAAAAATAAAACTCAATAGTAACTTTTGCTTTTAAGCGAAAAAATAAAAATCATAAGATAATTATTAAATGCTGATTTATATTATTTTACTCATAATGATTACCGCCCCTGCCTAAGGCTTTTTGAAGCTTCATATATCAATTCTAAGAAATCTACTTCTAATGCATATACCTTCATCGTTTTTCTATATAGAAAATCCTTTAAATATCCCTGGAGATACTGAAAACATTTTCGTTGGCAACTGTTGCTTGAATTTTGTGGCTGAGCTGAATCATGACCGCAGTTGTATCTCCGCTTCTACGCTATCGTTTGGGTCGGTTACTCATTATTGCTATTGGTGTCAAGTCGGGACAAGTGGTTTTTGAGAGGGCTATAATATGTAGACTGGAACAGGTCCAGAGTAATACGAGTCTCTCTTGGCAGTTGAACCGTGCGCGGCGAAGGAGAGCAGGCTATTAAAGGTAATCCCTAAAATTTTCGGATTGTTCACCCTCGGAATTGATGTGCCATCGAAGTGAATGCCTAGTTGAAGCCTGACCGCCTTCGTCCAGGTGGAGAAGAGGGTCGCCGTCGATTTCCTTGCGGAGAGTGTTAGGCTACTTGCAGTGAATAAGCGAGAAATCTCGCCGAGATAGCCGTCCGCTGCGGAGTAATTCATCTTTCACATTGCACTGTGATTGGGTTCCAAGCTAAGTTTGAAGTTTCAAGTTTCTAGCTCAACGGGAAGTTTATTAAAAATTGACTGCAAAATTTTATTACACACAGAATATTTCTGATGTGGTTCAACTTTTTTGGTAATGTTTTGATTGCATGTTTTTGATGTAGTTAATAAATTTTTAAATAGCATAATTTTATACCAGGTGATGCATGTTGAATTCTAGACATGTCTCTTGGAACCTACACACAAAATACGTGAGTGCGAAGAGCTTGAGATGCTTTCCGACAGAAGAAATGCCCGAAAATTTTATTAAGAGGTTAGGCGACTTACGGAAAGTTTCAAGACAAGGCGAACTCTTGTAAGAACAACACTGGCGACCTAGTGGCCGATGTCCATAACATACTTAAATTATGTAGGTAACACTTTTCCACCCTACTCCAGCAGCGCTGAAAGTAGTGGAGAAGACGAACCCGATCCCCAGTCGATGACGATGGAGTCGATGTTCCACCGCCTGACTATAATGAGGTACAAATATCGATTACGCGGCTAAAAAATAACAAACCTGCTGGAGCTGACAGCCTGCCAGCCGAGCTATTCAAGTACGGTGGCGAGGAGATGATAAGGTGCATTCATCAACTTTTATGCAGAATATGGTCAGAGGAACGCTTGTCCGACGACTGGATTGTAAGTGTGCTCTGCAGAAGCCACAAGAAAGGCCATCCCGCCATACGCGCCAACTACCGCGGGATCAGCCTTCTAAGCATAGGTTACAAGGTCTTATTGAGCGTATTTTGTGAAAGACTGAAGCCAACCGTCAGCGAATTGATTGGACTATATCAGTATGGCTTTAGACCTGGAAAATCCACCATAGACCAAATCTTGGAAAAGACCCTCGAGAATAGGATCGACCCTTCGCTTCTATTTGTCGATTTCAAAGCCGCCTTCGACAGCACGAGAAGAAGTTGTCTTTATGCCGAGATTTTTGTATTTGGTATCCCCGCCGAACTGACACGGCTGCGTAAAATGACGTTGAGCAATACCATCAGCTCTGCCAGAATTGGGAAGCACCTCTTCGAGCTGTTTGATACAAACGAGGTTTTAGACAAGGTGACTCCCGTTTATGTGATTTCTTTAATCTAATGTTGGAGAAGATAATAACAATCGCAGAACTGAATTGCTCTGGCACAATACGTGCGTGCCGGCGTATGCCGGCGAAATCAACAAGCAAGGGCTATGTCTGTTCTGCCTTCTCGGCATTAGATAGACAGGCAAAGCGAAAGTAGACGACTTCGTTTATTTGGGAACCAGCATCAAAACCAATAATAATGTCAGCTTTGAAATCCAACGGAGAATCACTCTTGCTTGAAAGTGCTACTTTGGAAAAGTAGGTAATTGAGAAGTAAAGTCCTCTCTCGTTGTACAAACATCACACTCTATAAGTCACTCATCATACCTGTGCTGGTGTATGTCGCGGAGGCATGGACGATGATAGCATCTGATGAGGCGGCTCTTGGAGTTTGCGAAAGCAAGATTCTGTATAAGCTGTACGAGCTTTACAACGATATAGACGTAGTGCATTGAACTAAAATTCAGCGGCTCCGCTGGTTAGGCCATATCGTTTGAATGGAAAGAAACGCTCCAGCTCTGAAAGTATTCAACGCGGGTCGCGATGCTGGTAACAGAGGAAGAGGAAGGACTCCTCTGCGTTGGAAAGACCAGGTGGAGAAAGACTTGACTTCACTTGGTATTTCCAGTTGGACTCAGTTGGCACAGAAGAGAGACGACTGGCGTGCTATTTTGGACTCGGCCAAAATCGCCAAAATCGCTTAGGTGGTTACAGCGCCAATAAAGAAGAAAAAGACACACAAAACTTAAAGCAAACATAAAAACTCTCCGATATATGCAAGGGGAAGAACTTCTATCCAGATGTGATATTTTTATGGAAAGATTCGCATCCTCAGTTAGGCGTTTCCTGCCTTAATTCGGTGAAGTAAAATCGTAAATTCCGAAGTGTAAATATATATACACGTTTTCTAAAATACAATTACAATTTCATATAGCGAAAAAAATTTGTATACAACAACAAATTTTTTTGAATTTTTGCTGTTCAAGTATAAAAATGTAAACAGCTATTTTTTAAATAAGAACCTAAAAATTAGAATTTCATTCATATCTGCTTCACTGTACTACATTGTCTATTATGCCAACAATAATTCCGAAACGCCTGTTGGCTCTGGTTTTGATGCTGTCATTGATGTTTGCTAATCAAAATTTTTGACAAGACGTCGTTGACAGACAGCGCGCATATCAGTGAGAGAATATTTCAAAGCTAAATTCTAACCACAAATAACAAACCATACACACAAATATTTTTGTGCATATATAGATCCCCACTCGCGCACACAGTTTTTCACAATACGAAATCTTCTTTGTCACCAACGCTAATCCAATAACCAGAAATGTAAATATGAAAATGCCTAAAAAAATGCATCGCTTGGAAATTGTTGAATTTTTTCGACACTTGTGACAGCGGGAGGTTTTTCATAAAAATTTTATTTTAGTTTTTTGACTGGAAAATGTTTTTTCCCTCTTCTAATTTTTCATTATTACTCCGTTTTTGCGCCGCCACTGATCTGTCGCTGCTATGACAACTCGGCGCAATAGAAGCGGTTATTGCGTGATTTTTTTGCACGCTGTTGCCATAGGAGAGCTGTTGAGTTTTATAACATTTTGT
The DNA here is from genome assembly GCF_013731165.1 of Rhagoletis pomonella. Lineage (NCBI taxonomy): Eukaryota > Metazoa > Arthropoda > Insecta > Diptera > Tephritidae > Rhagoletis > Rhagoletis pomonella. The sequence goes on from NW_023458560.1 coordinate 64,238,326, forward strand.
ATTATTATTTTTTTTCTTTTACAATTTTTTACATTCAAATGCACGCAACTTTTTTACTCGCCTCACATTTGCGGTTTGTCAGCACCAACACGCATTTACACAAGCTTTGTGCGAGTAAATGTAGTAGTTGCATATCGTTAGCAATCACTAGATTTATGCGTTTTCCTATATCCATTCGTTTATCAAAATACACACTTTTACATGTAGTATATATGTATGTATGTATGTAAAATGCATGCATCTAATTTAGATGCAAGCCAACGCAAATATTTGCTAAGCGTTAGATTTAAAATTGCGTATGCGAGTGGAGTTATTCAGCTCCGACTGTCTGTGCAAATTCAAATCGATTTGCGAATTTGCATTACAAAATGAAGCACAGCAGCAGAAGAAATAAACTACAGTTACACATGAAATGCATTGATTTGTTGCACGCGCGCACAAAGGCACAAAAGCACATTTTCATTTGTGCAAAAGGCTGTAAAGCGCGCTCGAATTTACAGTAGCGCGTAAAAAAATCGCACAAGTTCGGACGATTCCTTTTTGAACTAAATTTTGGACAGCATTAATTAAGCTCGGTTTCTCCTACTAAGGATCGAAGGCCAAAAAACTTCTCCAATTGCGGTTATTCTATGCCGGCACGAAACAGTATTAATACTTGTAGGGGTGGTCATCCCTTGTAATGCCGGCAACATAGAACCGAGCCGAACGCAGTTCTACATACGACTACTGGCTTCCATCTTCTACCGACCGGGCATCCCCGCTACAACAGAAGCCAGATTTTGATGGTGGAAGAGCTTAAAAATATGCTATCGAAGCAATCGTTTGTAGGATGATCTCGTGGCAATCATCAGCCCGATTCTTTCGAAAACTTCGAAATCTTTCTCACTTTGCTTCGGTAAAGTCCGCGTTTCGGCGGAGGATTGGAATGATATAGGTTTCTAAGAGTATATTTTTCTTTGCAGAGAAAAGGTTCTGGTTTTAAATTACCTAGAGGTCTCGAAATAACACTCGGTGTTAAGGGTTATAATTTGCTTGAATTCCAAGTACCCTAAGTCCAACTAACATTGTCATCTGTCCTAAATCGCGAAGTCCCCTTGCACTCTGCGAGGAGTTTTGTTGTTTTCTTTCATGTTTTTGTACAGGTCCGAAATTGGTTTGCTTTCACACCAAAATTGACAATGGATGATGGAACATCATTCCACAATGCAGCATTGAATAGTCTTCTCTCGCACCTGGACTAAAACTGTGGTCTGCGAGTCATATAAGTAATCAACCTATTTGTATCAAGATCAATTCCCAAACCGAAGAGAGTTAAATTAGGGATCTCATATGTATGTTTACTATTATTATATATTTGAAATATCACATGTTGGTGTCGATCAATGGCATCCATGATTTGTATTTCAAAGCGAATGGTCATCTATAAAAATTTTCAAGAAATTACCGGCGATAATTTGTATGCCTAAAAAGATCATTGAAGTCGTTAAAAACTTGGTTGTTAAGGTACCAAATTTACAGCGCAGAATATTTTTTCAAAAGGGTATTCAAACAAATAAAAAAATGCATTGGTCATTTGGAGAAAACTACGGTGTCAATAAAAAGTCGATCTGTTTTTACGGAGCTGCCTCAAAATAGACGAAAAGGTAGATTGGGTAGATTTCGTTACACAGTTTTACTTCAACTAACAGTTACCTCAGCGAGTGCTTGGAGTTGCAAAGTCCTTTTGGTCGATTGTTGACCGCAGGCGAACAAGTGAGTTTCTGCTGTTCGCTAAGCGCCAGCTCTCGATTCTTACAGGTGTACTGCCAGGATATTGTCAGTTAGGAATCCACACGATGCGACTTAATATCGCCACGGATCCCTACTGCCGCAGCTGTTTGGAAGACGAGAAGGAATGATCTCTGCACTTCCTTCTCAGCTCCCCCGCATTCGCTTGACTAAAGTTTAAACACCTCGGTGCCCATTTCATCAACACTCCCAAAGCTCTGCGTAGTAGACATTAGCTGTCTGCGAAACTTTGTTTTGAGCACCCAGTGCTTTTCATAGTTTAACACAAAAACACTGTATATTTTTCTGTAAACTGTGCTGTGAACATATGAGATAGCGGGTCAGTGGTCAAAGAAACCACATGAGTTTTCGAGCGTCCATGTAGTAGAAAGAGGATACAAATCACTTTGTTGACTGTTACTCCTGCTGTGTTAATTTGGGTGGTGTAAACAATAAAAATTATATATTTCCAGACTTGGAATCGGCTAGAAAATCCTTTCGCCATTCAGTGGAAATACCATTCAAAAAGTTTGGTCCATCCGTGACCCATCATCTGAAGAAATCTTCATTGAAGTAAGCAGTGACAGTGATTTCGAAGGAAAACCATCTATAGAGTTATTTAAAGAATCTGAAGAAGTTTTGGCTTCTATATTAAAAGAAAAAAACTTCGTTTGAAAGTGAGGTGCGATCATACAACAGAACAAGAGTTGCCACCAAATTTTGGTTCGGAAAATGATATGAAAACTTTCAAAATATTTCACTTGCTTTAGACAAAATGAAATATAGTGAAGACTAATGGAGCATTTGTGTTGATCCAAAAACAGCAAAGTGGATACGGTGGAGGTCAGAAAGCTGAATATCGTGAATACATTTTTGTTTTCAACAGATAAAGTGAAATTGCCCCACTTGCACATCAAGCTTGGCCTTATGGAACAATTTGGTAAGGCGCCAGACAAAAGTAGACAATGCTTTTCTTATATAATGAGAAAAGTTCCTGATATAATCGACGGTACAAGAGTAGCGGGTTCACCGGGACCTTAAAACAGTTGAATAGAGGTATCAAGACCGATGGTATCGTCGTATGATGGCTGACTATTGCGGCGGTATGAAATGACATTATTCCTCCCCACCGCATTCACGAAAGTCGTGAAAAAGAAAGTTGTAATGAAATTTTGTATTCTTCTGTACAAATCCTAATCTAGAAAACAAATTCTTTGTCTATTTATGTAATCAGTATAAGGCCCCTGGTTTGAAAAGGTCTACAGCTGGTCTGCACCAAAAGCACTTTTCACCAGTATAATGGTTATAGTTTACCTATTATTTATTATCTCTCATATTTCATGTATTTATCTCTAAACGTTTATTTTTATTTTTGTTATACCTCTTTACAAGAAAGGGAATAGAAAAGACAAAAACAACTATAGACCTATTTCTCTACTGCCATCAATCTCCAAAGTTTTTGAAAAAGCTGTGAAGTGTAGGATCTTGGCATATTTGGAAAAGGTCAAGTATTTCAGTTCAGTGCAATTCGGGTTCCGGTTGGGAGCTTCTACTGAGGACGCCCTTCTTGAAGTGTGCTCTTTTCTATATAAAGCAATGGATGACAAGAAAAATTGTGCTGGCCTTTTTGTTGACATTACAAAAGCGTTTGACATGGTTGATCATAACATACTTTTGTGCAAATTGCACTCAGCAGGTTTCCGGGGAAACGTTCTAGATTGGTTTAAATCCTATTTAACTTTACGAAGGCAGAGAGTAAAAATAAGTAATAATCTAAGTACAACCAGACTATTGGATTTGGGAGTACCTCAAGGCTCGGTGCTTGGGCCAATTCTATTTTTGATTTATATAAACTCGCTCTTTTCAATACCTTTTATAGGAAGAGTCACAGCATTTGCCGATGACTTGGCAATTGCTTATTGCTCTGATAACTCTTTTAATCTTTTTACTAATATAAGTCACGATGTGCACCTATTGAGGGTGTGGTTTGCCAACCACAAACTCATTGTAAGTAACAAAACAAAATTAATGTATTTCAGTCTTAGCAGTAGGGAAATGCCAACTGGTGATATTACTTTTCACTCTGCAGTCTGTATGCGGCACAATCTACCTAACCACACTTGTGCTAATAACGGGTCACGCGCTGATTATGCACCAGAATTGGACTGTGACACCAAATGTTTCAAGATTGAAGTTGTGTCCAGTTTTAAGTACTTGGAAGTTATAATTGATCAAAACTTGAGTTGGTCTTCGCATATCTCGGCTATGAAACAATATCTACTATCAACTGTACGCTCCTTTTATCGTCTTCATAAATTATGTTCGAGCAGTGTATTGGAAATTGTGTACTATGGACTTATACAGTCAAAATTACAATACGGTATTAGTTGCTGGGGTAGTGCATATAATAGCAAAATTCGTCCGCTCTTGATACTGCAGAAGTGTCTCTTAAGAAGAATATGTAAAGCTACCCGTCTAGCGCATTCTATGTACCTTTTCCGAAGACTAAATATTCTTCCTGTGAGGCAGTTATACTACTATAATGTTTTGAAAGTTTTTTTTATGAGAAGTGGTTACTTACGTAGTCCAATATGCAATTCGTACAGGTTGAGAAGTAGCTCGCATTCAAATGTTGCAGTACCTGCCTCTCGCACCACCATGTTTCGTAATTTCTTTACCATAGTATCTTGTATGGTTTTTAATAAACTCCCTAAAGCTATTCAAGTCATTAGAAGGTTAACCGTCTTCCTTAAGGCAGTGAAATCGTGGCTTCTCGGCTTCGAACATGACGACATGGAAGTTCTGCTGCGGCCTTTAACATGATCGCTTTTTCTACTTAAATATTGCAAAAAATTGTATTGCTACTCTTCTGTAATTTTTATCTGGTAAATTTAATTGCAAATTGATTTTTGGATAATCCATATTCCTTTTTTGTTTACAACTATTTGTACCCCACAATACTCAACATCTAATTATATATATTAAGAATATGGCGTTATCTCTGTCCATTTATTGGGACACTCAACGCCATTAACTATTATCTTATTAAATTAAGTTTTACTAATGTATCTGTGTATTTGATGTATCAAATTTAATTCTTTTAAGATAATAATGAATAAAACTTACTTACTTACTTACTTACTTACTATCTATTAACTATCATTTAAGTCTTATACGGTAGACAAACGGGCTCGATTATTTGCATAACCAGCCTTTATTTGCTTTGACTCATGCATTTTCCTCTTTAATATGCGCATAAGCAGCCGAACAAATGCACGAAATTTTTGGGAATTAACTCGGATCCGGGCAGTTTTCGTTGACAACACTGGTCAGCTGTTGTCTTTTCTACAAGTACGCAAACAAAGTGCGCGTGTTCCGCGTTCGCAGTAGCCGAGTTGTAAGAGTTACGGGATACAAGCCTGTAGCTGCCCGGTTCGATCCTCGGTTGGAGCGATTGCGAAATGTTTGTTTGTTTTTATTTATTTTATATTTTTTTAATTTTATTTGATCTATATATTTAATGTTACTTTATTTTGTTTTCATTTGCTTTATTTTATATCACTTTTTTTATTTTACTATCAGTTAATTTAAATTTTTAGAGTTGAATTTTAATAAAAAGTCAACAACAACTAACTGAAAGCAACGTAAAAAAAATATAGAACTTATAAAAAAAGAATGAAAAAAATAAATAAAAAAAATGAAAATTTAATTGGCCGTGGGACTCGAACCCACGACCTTGCGGCTCGTTTATCCGCATAACTGCCGTCTGTTAGGTCAAAATTATTATGCGCATATGTATGCCAGATTATATGCATAAGCTTTGCCGTCTGTCACAGCTTTTATATGCGCATCACCGATTCTTTAACAAATTGCAAGGCAAACAAATTTTTAGAATCACTACTGTATTTTAAGAAGTAAGTACTTGCGTCTTTTTGTTTTACATACATTGTATGTCTGACGACTAAACAGTTGCAAGGATATCAAATCGGCTTAAGCCTGCATTAAATTTAAAATATCTCGACTTGTCGTCCATTCACTCTTCATTTTTTCACACACAAACACACTCATACAGATTGTCTCCGCCTCTCAACTTCATTTACTATGCATGAGCAGGCGATTTATTTTAAATAAGCGTCTCAACGTGCTCAACACCCGTAGCAGTAGCATAGTAATAATACTATCCTTTTTTTACTAACTGCTGTACTCCTTCCACTTTTAACATGTAGTAATAGACGTACTTTCCTTTGCTAAGCGCCAAGCAACAAGACAAAAATTACTTGATTTCGCAACGAAATCAAATGGAGTTAAATAAAGTCGTTTTCGAATTTAATTTTCCCACAGCTACAGCTGCTGCTATGTACTGCGGGTTGACAGCGTACATGTTGAGGACGCAGAGGGAAAGAAAATATATCATTTCGCAAGTAGGAGTATCTGTGCTGAATGTGCGTCGAGGTGTGCTGCCGGCATGCCAAATACAGCACTTCTACACTTTATCCTGCACAATCTATTACTTGGCTGACGTGTCCTTGTCCAATCCCATTCACTCTTCGTAACAAGTTGACAGTTGCAAATGAAGATGGATGCGTGATGTTGCGTGCCTTTGCGTTTTGTTGCGTTACTCTTTTGTTTTACGTATGTACCGCAATTTTGCTACCCTTTCGGAGATATAAGCACACAGCGAGAAAAGAATAGAACAAAACCAACAAGACTCTATAGTTTTTTGTAAGGTTTTTTTTTCAAGAAGACAGTCTTGCAACGTTTTTGGGGGTTATTCGCGACTTTAAAAAGGGCGCTCAATATGTTCTACTCCTATAAAACTACTATTGGGAAAGACGGCGAGGCTACGACTGTAAATAATCCACTGGATTTATACGGCGGTAGTTAGACCAATTCTCACTTATGGCGCGCTGGTATAGTGGCAGGCGATTGACACCAAATCATATCAACTCAACCTGCAAAACGTGCAACGACAAGCATGTCTATGCACAATGAGGCCGATTTACTCAACGCCCCAGGTGGCTCTGGAGACACTCCCGGACATTTCACCCATAGACATGTATGTTAAAAGTATCGCAGCCAAAAGCGCTCTACGACTCAGGGCGTCTAGCAGGCTGCGAACAAGTTGCCACACTCCTCGACTGAGTGGGTATGGAGTACTATAGCTGTGACTATCAGGCCACGGAAACTGATTTCAATCGCAACTTTTGATGTCCATTTTTCCAACAGAAGTGACTGAGAATATAGTATTGCTCTCAGACATGATGAAATACGTATTTTCATGGGCGGCTCCAAAATGGATATTCGAACAGCATCTGGCGTC
>NW_023458560.1:64245512-64248471 GCF_013731165.1 Rhagoletis pomonella
GCAAGAAATACAAAAAAAAAATTTCTTCGAAATTTAAAAAATTGTAACTCGATTTCTTCAAAAAACTTTGAGTATGCAAGAATTTTTAGTATAAATTTTTCAACTCGATTTCTTGGAAAAATTTTGAGTATGAAATTTTTTAAAGAGCAAGTTTCAAGTCGCTAAAAATTACCGTTAATTTTTGAGAATCTTTTTTATCGAGAGTGTTGCTTCCATATAACGCATGAACAAAATCTATTTTTATATTGAAAAAATTTCGCAACACGCGCGAGAAAAAAAAATCTCAAAAATCAACGATAATTTTTAGTGACTTTAAACTTTCACTTTATTTATATTTTTCCTGTATGAAATCAATAAAATTGATTATTGTAGTTTTAGCTGTTGAATGAACTGTATTTTTATAAAAAAAGTAAGTCAGGGTGTTCATATTTTTGACGCTGACTATATATAAATTGATACACACTTAGCTAATAGTTATTATGGTACATATTTTTAGGCTTATTTTTTAACAAAATCATTCGAGCTGTAGTTATAACACTATTGCAGTAAATGACCGATATGTACTTGTAAATACATATGTGCATGTGTACGTTAGGGTGATTCAGAATTTTTTATTTATTTTTTTTTTTCCTCAGAACCATGCTCAAAAGATTCATTTAGACACCAAAATAAGTTTCAGAAAATATGAACCGTTAATATTAAAATCAAGAATGTCCGCATCACACTTTTCGATTTCCCATAAGAAAAACACAGGCAAAATTTGTTTTTTACTTCTGATTTTTATATTTAACGAACGATACGTTGTACTGCAAAGGTCTTAGAGTATTTTTGTAGAGAACTCTAGGTGAATTCGACTTCGACCTCGAATAACTTTTGACTCTGTTGACTTATCGAAAAATGACTTCAAACCTTTTTCGTAGAGCGTTCTTTACGGTACTATCGCTTTTGTTGAAACTTTAGTGCATTGTTGCGAGAAAAAAAAATACTTTTTTTTCTGAATCACCCTAATGTATGTATGTCTGCCGGACAAAAACACCAGCTTTGAAAGTGTTTTTTCTCACTTAACTTTTTTCTACTGTTTTTTTCACCCTATCCTTTCCCTGGAGATTCGCAGTAATCTAATTATGCAGCGAATAATCAGTGATGCATTCGACTCACTGCGCTTAACAAAGATATAAACAATTTTTTGCCGAAAATTTTAGTTTGTTTATCTTGCTCAGTAGCCCTCCGAATTTGGTAAAGAAAAAAAAGTATTAAATTGTTTACTTCTGCATACATTCCACATTCCACTGCTATTAACTGATACGGACTTTTCATGCAGAGACGTTTTTCCTCAAAAAATTAATGGTAAGCTAAAATTTCTGTTGGATGCCTTCCTTGATGGACAGCTAAACTTTTTAGCTTGTCTCTAACTTGAATAATAAATTCAATTTTGGTTAGTCCTCAAAAGTTTCCGGTAAATGGAGCAATGCGCAGGTAGCGCCTCGTTTTTACAAACATAAATAACTTATTTGTAGTAATGTAATATTTATAGTCTTGTGAAAATTAATACCAGTAATGCCGAATTTCCACTAGGCATTGAAATGACAAAAAATTTAAAGCATTTAAAAAGTGCCGTGTGGAAATTAATTAATTGACTATTTTTTTAACGTAATGATACGAATATTTTCTAATGCCCAACTTTGTCATTACAATTTTTGCCATTTAATGCCTAGTGGAAATTCAGCATTAATAACAGCGAAAAAAATGTTTATTATTTTTTTTTTATAAAACCATATAAGTTCAAATTTAAAACTTTGTAGAAAATTTAGAAACAACAAATTTTTAGTTAAGAGCCTTTAGAAAAAATCAAAGAATGCAGTTTTACAGCTCATTAACTTCCAGCTTAAGAAAGTACAAGATTTATGTGACTCAGAAATCGCGTTGATTTTTGATATTTTTTTTTTGCTGACGGTGTCATGCATTCTATTCCATACAAAGTATGTGCGAAAATTTTTTTTGTGGAAAAAAATAATAACACCATCCGCAAAAAAAAAAACGCGAAAACACTTAAAACGCCTGGAATTTAGAACTTAGATTATTTTTTCTAAAAATTCATAATAAAAGATTGTTTGTAAAATGTTGTTGAATGTTTCTAATTTTTCTACAAGGTTTGAAATTTGGACTTCTATGCTTTTTGTTAAATAATAAGCTGTATGCTTATAAAAGAAAAATTGTAAAATTAAACAAACAAAAGAAAAATAATCAAAATTATTTTTCACATGAATGAACTATACCATAATTATTTACCAGTAAATGCGACATGAATAGTTTTGAAATTATTGACAAATAATCCTTTTTCGCATTAACTTTGTGTGATAAGCAAGACGAATGGAATGCTGTGGGAAATCATTTTGTAATTGAAACCCTGAAATGAAGTTGAAAAAATCATCAACATAGCTTCATGTTCGATTTTTTAGTAGGTTTTTGTCATTCAACCAAAATCGACCCGCGAAAATTAAAATTCAGCCGTACAATGTAGATGATTTTCTCAGTTGACATAATTTTGACCCTTGTTATGTAGAGATTTTTTAATCAATTAAATCGCAGATCGATTAATCGAGCCCTTCCAATTCGATTTTTGCCAATTTTTAAACTCCGATTCGTTCCTTGAATCGATTAAAAAATTCGAGAATTGATCTACCCCGTCTTCCTCAGGAAGTCTTTAAAATTTTAAAGAAATTTGCGTTTGGGGCTTTCCAACTTGAGAGAGCAAAGACCAAAGAATTCAATGACTTGCCTCAATTCCTCCTCCGCCTACAGGACTCTTTCGGCAAGCCTCTTGAAAATAACTTTTCATGGCAGCCAATTAAGTTTTAGTGTTGTGCATTTTCTTCCATAAAAAGTGACACCTTTTCAATTTAGGTACAGCGTTCACTCTCTGTCAAAGATAACAAATAACTAAAATAACTCAATCCAT
>NW_023458560.1:64248571-64252538 GCF_013731165.1 Rhagoletis pomonella
TATTTGTTTAATATCGGCATAAAATGAAAGCTGTTATGTCAAAAGTATGCGGAAGCAAATAAAAAAAGAATTAAAAAATTCATGAATACCGTTTTAGTGAAAAATAAAATTGAGTAATGCGGACAGTTCTTTAATCTTCTTTAATATAAAAATTAATATAAAAATAAGTAGGGTTTTCCTTCCTGACGCTATAACTCCAGAACGCACGAACCGATTTCACGGTTTTGCATTCGTTGGAGGTTTATAGCTAGGAAAATTCAGGAAAAATTTCAATAGAAAAGTATATGGTGTGTGAGTATCCCCCACGAAAATAAGTATGTTTCATTTAAAGTAGATGGTGCCATTGTTTAACAGCTATTCATTGTACTTTGCTCAGTTAATTTCATGTGACACTAGCGAATACCCGGCGTGCTTCGCTGCGCCTTAAAAGTAATTTTGTTTTGTTACTCCCTCTCACAACATTTGAAAATATTATTTAATATTGCTGTACATATTTGTATAGTTGGGAGATTTTTTCAAATTATATAAATATACGTTATTTGAATATTGAATCAATACACGTTTGAGGAAAGGGTGCGATAGTAGACTCCAGTTATAATATTAAAAATTAAATTTTTAATAGAAAATCGGTTCTTTACATATTTTCTAATTACCTTCGAAAATATATTAACTCAAAAAAAAAATAAACAATGCTTCATAGATCGATTTTTTTAAATCTAACTTCATAAAGTTCTTTAAAAATATTTTGTAAATGAGGCCATAAGAGCTTAGGGGGAGAGTTACAACACAAAAATACATTTAAGGCGCAGCGAAGCACGCCGGGTAATTGCTAGTTTACAATAATTTTTAGACGAAAAATAAGAATATTGTAAATTTTTGGAAAATGGGCGTAGCCACGCCCACTTATGGTTACATGTGTATATCTTGGTAACCGCTGCACCAATTTCTTCCAAACTTGGCACAGTTGTTGGCCTTGGTACAGCATAAAAAACCGCCTAAACTTTTTAAAATCGGACAATAACCACGCCCACATCCCGTATAACGGTAATTTAGAGAAATACAAAATCTTCGACAAATCAGTAACTGTTAACGCTAATTTATTCAAAATTGATGCTTGCAACAATTCTTTACCAAGAAATATGTCTATGGTAAAATTTTGGAAAATGGGCGTGGCACCGCACACTTATGATAACATATACGTATATCGGTAACCGTTATACCAATTTGTACCAAACTCGGTACGGTTATTGTGCTTGCCACATAAAAGCCAATTATTAAAAATTATTGAATTCAGGCTAAAATTACGGCCGCTTTTCATATAACGGTAAATTTCAGAAATGCTTGAAACTGCAATAGTTCGAAATTTAAGGACGCTACTCAAAATTGGTACACCCCGGTTTACCATCTAGCGGAAGGTTTCGGAAAGGTGAAAAAACATTTATTTAATATTTGCGCAGGGTATTTAATGTTCGGCTCCGCCCGTACTTAGACTTTCTTACTTGTTTTTATTTTAGATAACCCCGAAATGGAAAGAAAGTATGTACCTGAATTATTTTACGAGGTCATTTCCACTCCTGTAGACCCGTAGAAGACTTGTTGTTAGAAAATGGGATCTGAACTCAATGTTATTAGAATGTATTTACCGCATGGTCGTCCATCCGATTGCTACTTACGCCTTCGTAGTGTGGAGCTAAAGGTTGGAATCTTTTTGCGTTACAGTATCTGTGAGAGTTAAGTATTCAAGCAGAAGCAGCCTTGAGAGTGTTGCGAGAGCATGCGATTATCTGGCAGCAATTTTCATAACAACAAGCCTTACAAAAATATTTTGGGAAAATCGCTGAGCTAGAAAGATGCTGATTTACTGAGTCCAGTTAAAATATTTAAATCTGCTTCTGGCAGGAAATTGAAGGTAAAAAGTCCTAGAACTGAAAATCTATGCAAGTAAGCTTAATCAACTGGATCCCTAAACATATATACTGGTGCCTCGCCAACGTTAAATCCTTGGAAAATGAAAGCAGTTATCCTTTGCTTATGGAAAACCTTCCAACAGTCAGCTATGATCACTTCAAGCCAACCTCAATTCTGTGGAATGTAAAATTACGTATGTATGTGTGTAAATAAATATGTAGTCTTTTGTCCTTGAAATCATTTACCTAACGCTTGGCGTCATTTTGTGGACAATAGCTTGAGGTTGCTTAGGTGCAGTTATTATTTGTTTTTTTTTTTTTTCGGTTATATTTTAAAGGAAAGGAACAATATCGTTGGCAAAATATTAAATGGTATGCGCAAGATGAGTCCAAAGTCTTTGAAAAAGGTTGCTAATTATGCGCAAGTATGTGCATGTGCATGAATGAATTCGTGGGCTGCAAGTATGTAGATAAATATACTTCTGTATTTTTAGTAAATGATGACAGATCACCTTTGAAGCATTGCAAAAATACCTTCAATTCTCACAAAAGTAAAAAAAAAATGGGGCGTAACTGGCGTCGCACCGTCGACAATTTTAACAATTCGAATAAACAAACGTTTGTCTGATGCGCGCCTGCATAATTTTTCCATACTTGGCGGATTTTCGCGAATTTAAATAAGAAATTTACATAGCCATTTATTTATTTTAGCCGAGGTTAGACACACCTTTGTATTATCTAGTAACAAAAGAACGAGACATTTGGCTTTCAAAGCGAATGAGACTTGTTGAAAAGGGACGAGTAACGGACATTTTCGAACAAGAAAAGACAGGCACTCTTCACTATCATCCAACTATTTAGATTACAAACTGAAAACAGCGATTAAGTTAAATATTTATTTTCCATTATAAAAATCAATAAAATGTATGTAGCTGGAGGAAAAAAGTAATAATTATTTAATATGTATAAAAACTTTGAATCTAAATAGTTCTTGCGTATTTAATCCCTAATATGCTAAGTGAGATCCTTGGAGGACCTCGGGAGTTTTTTTTAAAGTGATTCTGCAGTAATTGCAACAAACATTTAGACCATGATTTATATACATACGTGTCTTAGATCGATTAGTGATTAATATTCTACTATATAATGTGCATACAAGGCTGCGTTTATGACTTTACGACTTCGCATCGCGCGATGCAATGAAAAGCGCTCTATCGCTATTAGGGATGTCACAAAAATAAAACAATCGATTAATTAATCATACGATTAATCACAGGTCAAAGTAAAAATTAATTGCAATTAATTGCAATTTGTGAGAAATAATCGATTAATTGAATTTTTTAAAGGCATTTTTTTACAGTGAGTATTCACAGAAACACTTTTCCATACGAAATTTCAAATTCTCTTGTTAATTAGCCTTAAATAAAATAAAACGATTATTTTTTAGCGGCGATAATTAAATCAAAACATTTGATAAACGTTTTGATGTTAGGCGGTTGCGTTGCCCGGTGGCTGTAATACCAGATTTCGAAAAAAGGCGCGCAGCAGGCACCGAGGTACCAACTACTTAAATGACAGTATTTTTTCGAGATTCCGTAAAGCTTTGGCTAAATAGTTTTCATTTCCTCCCCAGCTTTAGTTCTAGGACTTGACAATTTAAATAAAAGCTCATTTCATCTTGTGGGTGACCCAAATCAACATCTTTTCGCCTTCGTTTGTGTACAAGTGATCTATGAGGTGGCCAAAGAGCGAACTCATTTCCCACTGATTCTAGTTATTACTCGCTACCCGTTTCCATAAGATCATCTGCGCATATTGACCATCCTGAAGTATCACTTTCCGATTAAAAACAAAAAAGCTATCGATAACTTATTGAAACGTTTATTTATTGAAAGTTTTATTTATTATTTAACCGGTAACATACATAAAAAAATTATATTCCGATGAATTGATATCTAACCTACATCCGGTTGGGGTCCCTGCACGATCCCACGAGGTATACTACGCTAAAAAATGGATTGAGTTATTTTAGTTATTTGTTATCTTTGACAGAGAGTGAA
>NW_023458560.1:64252638-64272670 GCF_013731165.1 Rhagoletis pomonella
TTTTGGCCGGATGCGTTATTAAAGTAGTATTGAACTTTTGCTTGTTGTTACGTGCAAAGCTGTAGACCTGTCGTCGGCAAATTCGGTCGAATCGATGTTTTGGCCGGATGAGTGGTTACCTGTGTTAACTTGTATTTACCGTATGGTCGTCCATTCGATTGGTACTTACGCCTTCGTAGTGTGGAGGTAAAGGTTTGAGCCTCTCTGGGTTACAGTATCAGTGAGAGTTAAATATTCAAGCAGAAGCAGCCTTGAGAGTGTTGCGATTATCTGGCAGTAATTTTCATAACAACAAGCCTTACACAGCTATTTTGGGAAAATCCCTGAGCTAGAAAGATGCTGATTTACTAACTCCAGTTAAAATATTTAAATCTGCTTCTGGCAGGAAATTGAAGGTGAAAAATCCTAGAACTAAAAATCTATGCAAGTAAGCTTAATCAACTGTATCCCTAAACATATATACTGGTGCCTCGCCAACGTTAAATCCTTGCAAAATGAAAGCAGTTATCCTTTGCTTTTGGAAAACCTCCCAACAGTCAGCTATGCATACCTCAAGCCAACCTCAATTCTGTGGAATGTAAAATTACATATGTATTTTGTCCTTGAAATCATTTACCTAACGCTTGGCGTCATTTTGTGGACAATAGCTTGAGGTTGCTTAGGTGCAGTTATTATTTGTTTTTTTTTCGGTTATATTTTAAAGGAAAAGAACAATATCGTTGGCAAAATATTAACTGGTATGCGCAAGATATGAAAATGCCGCGCCAAGCGCTTAACACTGTGCAGCTTAGATGAGTCCAAAGTCTTTGAAAAAGGTTGCTAATTAAGCGCGAGTGTGTGTGTGCATGAATGAATTCGTGGGCTGCAAGTATGTAGACAAATATACGTCTGTATTTTTAGTAAATGATGACAGATCACCTTTGAAGCATCGCAAAAATACCTTCAATTCTCACAAAAGTAAAAAAAAAATGGGGCGTAACTGGCGTCGCACCGTCGACAATTTTAACAATTCGAATAAACAAACGTCTGTCTGCGCGCCTGCATAATTTTTCCATACTTGGCGGATTTTCGCGAATTTAAATAAGAAATTTACATAGCCATTTATTTATTTTATCCGAGGTTAGACACACCTTTGTATCATCTAGTAACAAAAGAACGAGACATTTGGTTTTCAAAGCGAATGAGACTTGTTGAAAAGGGACGAGTAACGGATATTTCCGAACAAGAAAAGACAGGCACTCTTTCACTATCCAACTATTTAGATTACAAACTGAAAACAGCGATTAAATTAAATATTTATTTTCCATTATAAAAATCAATAAAATGTATGTAGTTGGAGGAAAAACGTAATAATTATTTAATACTTATAAAAACTTTGAATCTAAATTCGTTATTGCGTATTTAATCGCTTATATGCTAAGTGAGTTCCTTGGAGGACCCTGTGACTTTTTTTAAGTGATTCTGCAGTAACTGCAACAAACATTTAGACCATGATTTATATACGTGTCTTAGATTAATTAGTGATTAGTGTGCATACAAGGCTGCGTTTATGACTTTACGACTTCGCATCGCGCGATGCAATGAAAAGCGCTCTATCGCTATTAGGTATGTCACAAAAATAAAACAATCGATTAATTAATCATACGATTAATCACAAGTCAAAGTAAAAATTAGTTGCAATTAATTGCAATTTGTGAGAAATAATCGATTAATCGGATTTTTAAAGGCAATTTTTTACAGTGAGTATTCACAGAAACACTTTTCCATACAAAATTTCTAATTCTCTTGTTAATTAGCCTTAAAGAAAATAAAACGATTATTTTTTAGCGGCGATAATTAAATCAAAACATTTGATAAACGTTTTGATGTTAGGCGTTTGCGTTGCCCGTTGGCTGTAATACCAGATTTCGAAAAAAGGCGCTTAGCCGGCACCGAGGTGCCAACTACTTAAATTACAGTATTTTTTCGAGATTCCGTAAAGCTTTGGGTAAATAGTTTTCATTTCCTCCCCAACTTTTCATCTTGTGGGTGACCCAAATCAACATCTTTTCGCCTTCGTTTGTGTACAAGTGATCTATGAGGTGCCCAAAGATCGAACTCATTTCCCACTGATTCTAGTTATTACTCGCTACCCGTTTCCATAAGATCATCTGCGCATATTGACCATCCTGAAGTATCACTTTCCGATTAAAAACCAAAAAAAGCTATCGATAACTTTTTGAAACGTTTATTTGTTGAAAGTTTTATTTATTATTTATCCGGTAACATACATAAAAAAATTATATTCCGATGAATTGATATCTAACCTACATCCGGTTGGGGTCCCTGCACGATCCCACATGGTATACTATATTAAAAAATGGATTGAGTTATTTTAGTTATTTGTTATCTTTGACAGAGAGTGAATGCTGTACCTAAATTGAAAACATGTCACTTTTTATGGATGAAAATGCAAAACACTAAAACCTAATGGGCTGCCATGTAAAATTATTTTCAAAAGGCTTGCCTAAAGAGTCCTGTAGGCGGAGGAGGAATTGAGGCAAGTCATTGAATTCTTTGGTCTTTGTTCTCTCAAGTTGGAAAGCCCAAAACGCAAATTTCTTAAAAATTTTAAGGACTTTCTGGGGAAGACGGTAGATCAATTCTCGAATTTTTTAATCGATTCAAGGAACGAATCGGAGTTTAAAAATTGGCAAAAATCGAATTGGAAGGGCTCCATTAATCGATCTGCGATTTAATTGATTTAAAAATCTCTACATAACAAGGGTCAAAATTATGTCAACTAAGAAAATCATCTACATTGTACGGATGAATTTTAATTTTCGAGGGTCGATTTTGGTTGAATAGCAAAAATCTACTAGAATATCGGACATGAAGGTATGCTGATGATTTTTTCAACTTCATATCAGGGTTTCAATTACAAAATGATTTGCCACAGCATTCCATTCGCCTTGCTTATCACACAAAGTTAATGCGAAAAAGGATTATTTGTCAATAATTTCAAAACTATTCATGTCGCATTTACTGGTAAATAATTATGATATAGTTCATTCATGTTAAAAATAATTTTGATTATTTTTCTTTTGTTTGTTTAATTTTACAATTTTTCTTTTATAAGCATACAGCTTATTATTTAGCAAAAAGCATAGAAGTCCAAATTTCAAACCTTGTAGAAAAATTTGAAACATTCAACAACATTTTACAAACAATCTTATATTATGAATTTTTAGAAAAAAAATCTAAGTTCTAAATTCCAGACGTTTTAAGTGTTTTCGCGTTGATTTTGGATAATTTTTTTTTGCGGATGGTGTTATTATTTTTTTCCATAAAAAAAATTTTCGCACATACTTTGTATGGAATAGAATGCGTGACACCGTCAGCAAAAAAAAAAATATCAAAAATCAACGCGATTTCTGAGTCACATAAAACTTGTACTTTCTTAAGCTGGAAGTTAATGAGCTGTAAAACTGCATTCTTTGATTTTTTCTAAAGGCTCTTAACAATATGTTTGTTCTTTCAAATTTTTCTACAAAGTTTTAAATTTGAAATTATATGGTTTTTGTTAGATAACGAGCCGCATTTTTTATAAAAAAAAATAATAAACATTTTTTTCGCTGTTATTAATTCAGAATTTCCACTAGGCATTAAATGGCAAAAATTGTAATGACAAAGTTGGGCATTAGAAAATATTCGTGTCATTGGGCCTCATGCATAAAAAGTGAGCTTAAGCTCCGACTCAATTTTCAGTACAAATTTTTGAGCTTGAGCTCACCCCTTCAGTGCAAAAACTGAGTCTGAGCTTAAGCTTACTTTTTATGCATAAGGGCCATTATGTTAAAAAAATAGTCATTTAATTCATTTCCACACGGCACTTTTTAAATGCCTTAAATTTTTTGTCATTTCAATGCCTAGTGGAAATTCGGCATTACTAGCATTAATTTTCACGTGACTATAAATATTACATTACTACAACTAAGTTATTTATGTTTGTAAAAAGTATGCGCTACCTGCGCATTGCTCCATTTTCCGGAACCTTTTAAGGACTAACCAAAATTTAATTTATTATTCAAGTTAGAGACAAGCTAAAAAGTTTAGCTGCCCATCAAGGAA
Organism: Rhagoletis pomonella; assembly: GCF_013731165.1. Classification (NCBI taxonomy): domain Eukaryota; kingdom Metazoa; phylum Arthropoda; class Insecta; order Diptera; family Tephritidae; genus Rhagoletis; species Rhagoletis pomonella. The sequence goes on from NW_023458560.1 coordinate 64,256,749, forward strand.
GGCATCCAACAGAAATTTTAGCTTACCATTAATTTTTTTAGGAAAAACGTCTCTGCATGAAAAGTCCGTATCAGAAGTAAACAACTTAATACTTTTTTTCTTTACCAAATTCGGAGGGCTACTGAGCAAGATAAACAAACTCTAATTTTCGACAAAAAAATTGTTTATATCTTTGTTAAGCCCAGTGAGTCGAATGCATCACTGATTATTCGCTGCATAATTAGATTACTGCGAATCACCAGGGAAGGGATAGGGTGAAAAAACAGTAGGAAAAAAGTTAAGTGAGAAAAAACACTTTCAAAGCTGGTGTTTGTTTACATTAGGGTGATTCAGAAAAAAAAGTATTTTTTTCTCGCAACAATGCAGTAAAGTTTCAACAAAAGCGATAGTACTGTAAAGGTCTCGGAGTATTTTTGTAGAGAATTAAACGCTCTACGAAAAAGGGTGGAAGTAATTTTTCGATAAGTCAACACAGTCAAATGCTATCCGAGGTCGAAGTCGAATTCACCTAGAGTTCTCTATAAAAATACTCTAAGACCTTTGCAGTACAACGTATCGTTCATTAAATATAAAAATCAGAAGTAAAAAACAAATTTTGCCTGTGTTTTTCTTATGGGAAATCGAAAAGTGTGATGCGGACATTCTTGATTTTAATATTAAGGGTTCATATTTTCTGAAACTTATTTCGGCGTCTAAATGAATCTTTTGAGCATGGTTCCGAGGAAAAAAAAAAAATAAAATTCTGAATCACCCTAACGTACACATGCACATATGTATTTACAAGTACATATCGTTAATTTACTGCAATAGTGTTATAACTACAGCTCGAATGCTTTTTTTTTTTAAATAAGCCTAAAAATATGTACCATAATAACTATAGGCAAAGTGTGTATCAATTTATATATAGTCAGCGTCAAACATATAAACACCCTGACTTACTTTTTTTATAAAAATACAGTTCATTCAACAGCTAAAGCTACAATAATCAATTTTATTGATTTCATACAGGAAAAGTATAAATAAAGTGAAAATTTAAAGTCACTAAAAATTATCGTTGATTTTTGAGATTTTTTTTTTCTCGCGGGTGTTGCGAAATTTTTTCAATATAAAAATAGATTTTGTTCGTGTGTTATATGGAAGCAACTCTCTCGATAAAAAAGATTCGCACAAAATTAACGGTAATTTTTAGCGACTTGAAACTTGCACTTTAAAAAATTTCATACCCAAAATTTTTACAAGAAATCGGGTTGAAAAATTTATACTAAAAATTCTTGCGTACTCAAATTTTTTTGACGAAATCGAATTACAATTTTTTAAATTTCGAAGAAATTTTTTTTTTGTATTTCTTGCATTTTCCCGAGTTCTGCATGAAATTAAAAAACTTAATTTTTGTGGTTTTGCTGTTGAATTATATTAATAATTAATTAAAATAAAAGAAAAATTTTTAATGGAAAATATAAATAAATAAAAGCGTCAAAACGTCGGGGTTTTCATCTTTTTTACGCTGACTGTATTTCGTTTATAGTTATGATGGCACATATTTTTAGACCTATTTTTTGCATACAAATCCGACCTCTAGTCATAACTATAAAAAAAAAAACTCGAGAAAAACGGCTTTTAAAAATTGTTTTTAATTTACATACACTCTCATGGAAAAAAATGAATATACGCTTTGTTAGTGAGATACTGGTAATCGCTGCAGGTAGTGGTAATTTCTGCATACTCAACTCAAAATTTATATTTCTTGGATTATGACACTTTTGAAGTAAATAAGCGATATGTACATGCATATGTAAGTATATGGCATGCCTACAAAAAGTAGAGGGATATTAAAGGTGCAGTAAAGTGGTGAATATGTTTACGTTGCTTTTATGCCTTTTGTAATGCTGAAAAGGTAACAGTGCCAAACAAATCGCGGAAATTTCGAAGTGGAAAAATTAGTACATATTTTGTTATTGTTGTAGACCTCAACATTGTAGTATATCAGAATAAGTCACTAACAACAACAAAGCCACACGCCTGTGTTATGTATTTTTGCAGCATAAACAAATTCCTTACTTTGTTATTTTCACACGCTAAACACACAAGCGGCACAAGCTATATCTGGTGCATGCGCTAGCTCTATGTATGTAAATATGTACGACTGCGCTGCTAGCATCTTCATGCTTGGTACATGTAGATATGTCTGTGGATGCATTGCTTGTAGCTCCACATTAGAAATGGTTGTGTGTGTGTGTTGGTGACTTCACTGAGCTATGCTTTGAGCTAGGCACATATGAATGCATGCTCATATGTGCAAGCGAGAGATTCAGTCAGTAAGAATTTTAAGTAAATATGTATTGTAGTAAATAAGTAGTACATAAGATGTTAGAGTATAAATAAGATGATTCCAATAAAGAACAACACAGATTTTGTTATGCGACATGCTAAGTCGCAGCTAAAAACAAAACGCGTTTTATTTAATAATAAAAACATTCGTTATGGCGATCCTGCCAGTCTGCTTATTTTCAGCAGACTAGCTGGATCCTGCCAGTCTGCTTTATTTTCAGCAGATCCTGGATAATTTAAAAAAAAAAAAAAACACCAACGCAACAAATAACAATATAATGCGGTGGACAACACGAAGGAATACATTATTACCAGAGGAAAATTAATTCAAACCAAAGGAACGGATGCAATTGGTTCATTCAATTATAAGCTGCTATCAATAAGTAAGGACGTTTTGCAATCTTCTGCCGCTGAATACATTATTACCAGAGGAAAATTAATTCAAACCAAAGGAACGAAGTTATGTAATGGTAAAAAAAAAAATATATAGAATAAGTTTTAATATTTAGAACTCTTCGGCGTTTACCGCCAGCCAAGTAGCAGATTCCTGCTTAGGGTAATTTATAAGTAATTTTTTTTTTATCAAATTAAAAAAAAAAAAAAATTTTTTTAAAAGGAAGATTTTAAGTCTCATAATAGATTTTTTTGGCTTTCCTTAAATTTTTGGCTTTCCTTAAATTATATAATTTTTTTTTCTTCCTCTTCACTCCCTCCTTGTTCTCATGCAAGAAATCTCCCAGGAGGAGTTTGACTCCATTTTTGATAGATGGGAGAGGTTCACATTAGAGGCAGAGAAGAAAAATCAAGATCCTCCAAGAGTAACAGAGGAGGTTCCTCAAACCTCCGAAGTTGTACAAATAGGGCCGCAACCGATAACTATCGAGGAATATCGGCGGCGAAACAAATTACAAAGACGGGTGGAAGAACCAAAGATTCCACCCATTTTCAAAACTAAAAAGCAAACTCGAGGAGGAAAGCGATACAGGAAGAAGAAAGAAATAGCTTTGACATATAGGGCACTAAATTTTGCCACAACAAATAATGATAGACTTAAATTAATGGAAAAAATTTACGAATTAAGAAAACTATAATTTTCTGAATGAGATTTTTTTTTAAATAAAGAAACTCTGTAAAGATATTGGCATGACCCGAGAGCCTACAATGCATGATGTACTCACCCCAACCACTTAGACAGAAGAAATAACAAGAGCAATGCGAAAGGCAGGCTTTGAACCTGGCTGTTAAAAAAAAAAAAAACAAAATAGATAAATTTTGGAAAGAAAAATTTTTACTGATTTGTTTTAAAAATGGGAGGTAAAGAATCGAAGGTCAGTGATCCAAATGCTAACGTGGTAAACACGGTTCAGATAATAGACCACACTGAAGCTTTGGATACAATAAAAGTTTACCTTATAGTTATCGTCATTATCAACGCAGTGAGTTTATTCTTGAAATTTTACACAACCCACAATAAAATTCTTAAAAAGAGATACCAGAGCCGCGCTGACGGTCTGGATAAGGTTTAAATAAACATTTTTTTTTATTATTGATTCATTCTCTCAATGGAGAAGTGGGAAGAAATTTCGAAGGAACTCACTGAAAATAAAATAAACGCGGAAAAATCTTATAAGTGCATATGTAAGAACATAAAAATTAAAACTGAAACAGTAAAGAAACATTTAAATGTTCTACTGTCATCGCTAAACAATATAGGTAAACTCATAAGTAGAGTTAATAATACCCTAACAAAAGCTCACCAATTGGAGTCCTACCAGGTATTTTCAAGCGTTAGAGACAAACTAGTATCCTCGTTATCCAGGTATAACGTTGAATTTGAAATACCAACCTCTTACAAACAACATATCGAGATCGATTTCGACATTTGGTTGTTCGAAGGTACGTCGGATACCGAGGAAGAACAAAAAGAGATTGTTGTGCAAGAAGAAATATCTACACAAACAAATTTTGTCGAAATTGCAGAACAAGATACACAAACCGAAACAAGTATGACGCAAACAACAGTAGCATTCATCAAGACTGCGTCTTCGATTTTGCCCGAGTTCGATGGCAAACCCGAAAACCTACCAAGTTTTCTAGATGCACTTGATATCCTCGAACAAATTAAAGAAAATCATGAGGCTATTGCAGTGTCTATGATAAAAACAAAGCTAAAAGGCACAGCCAGAAATTTCATAAGCAATGAGACGACAATACAAGAAATTAAACAAAAATTAAAAAACGCAATAAAGGGTGAGTGAGTAGAAGTTTTAACAGCAAAACTCCTGAACATCCAACAGCGCAGTAAGACTGCTAATCAGTACACAGCAGAAATTGAAAAATTAACGAAATCACTAGAGGGAGCATACATATCTGATGGCTTAACAACAGACCTCGCAACTAAGTATGCTACACAAACAGCTGTGAAAGCCATGTGTAAGAATTGCTCCAATGATAAGGTGAAAACAATTATGCAAGCTGGAACGTTCACCTCAATGAACGAGGCTGTATCGAAATTCACAAATAGTTGCACAGAAATTACAGGTAACCCTAATTCATTATTGCACATACGCCAACAAAATTATTTTCGCGGTAATTTCCGCAGAGGTTATCAATCTGGCAATTATAGAGGTAACCAAAGGCGTACATACCCATCACGCTTTAATAACTTTAATAACAATAATAGTTATAACAATAATAATCGATCAAATAACCAAAGGTCAGGACGAAATTTTGGAGCACGAGGCTATAATCGTACCAGGACTATAAGAAATGTTAACCAACAGGAAAACCAGCAAACTCCATCTCAATAAATAAAAAACTATGTGTTTTCAATTTACACCTTAACAGCTACATATCTTCCAAAACAACTCTAAATAATTCAATTTCAACCCTCCTGATCGATACAGGAGCGGATATATCAATTATAAAAAAGGGTCAAATTGACAGTAATGTCACTATTAATTATTCACAAAAAACCGATTTAAAGGGCATTGGTCAAGGTTTAACTAGTACTATTGGAACAGTCAAGGCAGATTTAAAAGATGATTACTTACTTATTAATCATAAATTTCATATAGTCGAAGATGATTTCCCAATTCCTTGCGATGGAATCTTGGGACTTGATTTTATTAAAAAATATAATTGCATTTTAGATTATAGCAAAAATGGAGACAGCCTGATACTGCGTCCATATGATTACCCGGAAAACATAATAATACAAATGACAAATAGACCAAATGTTAATTGCATAACAATCCCAGCAAGATCGGAAGTAATCCGACAAGTCAATATTGAAAATGGCAATTCTGAATTATTGATACCTCATCAAAAATTGTCTGAAGGTGTTTTTATTGCAAATACCTTAGTAAATTCAAATCAAACCTTTATTAGAGTCATAAATACAACAGACAAAAATGCAACCATTCAAAATTTCAAAATTAACACAGAAAACTTAGATGATTACACAATAATAAATAATAAAACTGAACCAGCAAATAATGCTAAAGAAAAATTAGAAAGATTAAATAAAAATTTTCCAAAATTCGTTTCCCAACAGCTTAATGCACTTTGTGCAGAATATATAGATATATTTTCACTAGAATCAGAACCCATTACCACTAATAATTTTTACAAGCAAAAACTACGTATGAAAGATGATAATCCAGTTTATGTAAAAAATTACCGAATCCCACAAGCTCATAAAAGCGAAATTTGTAAACACGTAGATAAATTAATTAAAGATGACATAATAGAGCCGTCTATGTCAGAATATAATAGCCCAATTCTGCTGGTACCCAAAAAATCTCTACCGGGAAAAAATGATAAAAGATGGAGACTAGTAGTTGATTATCGACAAGTAAATAAAAAGTTAACCGCAGATAAATTCCCATTGCCACGAATTGATGATATACTAGATCAATTGGGTAGAGCTAAATATTTTTCATGCTTGGACTTGATGTCCGGCTTTCATCAAATTGAGTTACATAAAGACTCTAGGGACATAACATCGTTTACGGCAGACAATGGCACATATCGTTTCAAAAGATTGCCATACGGCTTAAAAGTAGCCCCAAACTCGTTTCAAAGAATGATGACTCTTGCTTTTGCAGGTCTTAAACCATCCCAAGCATTTCTCTATATGGATGATTTGGTAGTATTAGGGTGCTTCGAAAAACACATGTTAAAAAATTTGAGAGATGTATTTTCAACTTGCAGAAAATACAATTTAAAGTTACATCCGGATAAATGTTTATTTTTTAACCAAGAAGTGACTTACCTTGGACATAACTGCACAAATAAAGGAATTTTGCCTGATCCTAGTAAATTTGAAATTGTACTAAATTATCCAACCCCAAAAACAGCAGATGAAGTTAAAAGATTTGTAGCATTTTGTAACTATTACCGAAAATTTGTTCCAAATTTTGCAGAACATTCTAGAATTTTAACAAGGTTATGTAAAAAGAATGTTTCCTTCGATTGGACAGAAGAATGTCAAAAAGCTTTTGTCTACTTGAAGGAGGCATTAATTAACCCAAATATTTTGCAATATCCAGATTTCGATAAAGAATTTTGTATAACAACAGATGCTAGTGGATTTGCCTGCGGCGCAGTTCTTAGTCAAGAATATGAAGGCAAACAATTACCAATTGCCTATGCGTCAAGAGCATTCACAAAAGGTGAAAGCAATAAAGCTACAATTGAAAAAGAGTTAGCAGCAATCCACTGGGCTATAACTTATTTTAGACCATACGTTTATGGCAGAAAATTTTTGATTAAAACAGACCACCGCCCCTTAACATACTTATTTTCGATGAAAAACCCTTCATCAAAATTAACTAGAGTTCGATTGGAATTGGAGGAATATAACTTTGAGGTGGAGTATATAGCTGGAAAAGAAAACTACGTGGCGGATGCGCTTTCACGCATCAATATAAATGATTTAAGAGAAATGTCAATTAAAGCATGTCAAATACTAAAAGATGCGATGAGATCGGAAACTAAGCAAAAACCAAATAATAAAAATATTAATAAAGAAAAAAGTCACATTGAGAACCCAATAATATATGAGGCGCTAAATAAATGTGAAGTTAAAAAGCTAGCCCAGCTCGTTTTCGACCCCCCGAAACTGCAGTTCAAAAAGGGAAAGAAAATTTGTAGCAAAATAGATATTAATGATTTAATTGTTGAGGCGAAGATTGATTCAGGTCAATCCTTTGCCAGGCTTTCAAAAGAAGCCGGCAATTCAAGTATTAATAATTCAATTGTTGAGGCGAATATTGATTTAGGTCAATTCTTTGCCAGACTAATGAAAGAAGCCGACAGTTTGAAAATAAATAAAATACAGTTGTCCTTAGGAGACAAATTGTTCAAGAATAATTATACTCGAGTAAGCACATTTAAAGAAATTGGTACCAAAGTTCTCAAAAACTTAACAATTGCATTAACTCCGGAGGTTATGAATGTGACTGATAAAGATACAATTAAAAATTTATTGAAAAAGTATCATGATGATCCTGTTACTGGTGGCCACCCAGGAATCAATCGAACAACTAATAAAATAAAACAAAAATATTATTGGAAAAACATGAAAAATGATATAAAAATCACATTAAAAAATGCATGGAATGCAGCAAAAATAAAGTAAATAAAAATTTAAAAGAACCAATGGTGATAACGGAAACTCCCACAAAAGCCTTCGATACGGTGCAAATTGATACAATTGGACCGTTGCCCGTATCGGTATGTGGAAATGAGTATGCGGTTACCATAGTGTGTGATCTGACAAAGTATCTGATAGCAATTCCAATTGCGAGCAAACACGCGAAAACGGTGGCAAAAGCCATTTTTGAAAACTTTATTTTGGTATATGGTTGTATGAAGACCATCATAACTGATATGGGGACTGAATACAAAAACAACGTATTTGAGGAATTGTGTAAACTTTTAAAAATTGAACACAAGACTTCTACCCCATATCACCATAGCAAATTTAAATTCTACGATTCTAAGCAAAAATGGCGAACAAACTATACACCAAAAATTACATTTGATCCTCCATATTTTTAATAGAAAAGCAGTACATAGTAACTTTTTTGGTCGAAATTTATTTTTCATTGTACCAAAAAATTTTTTACATAATTTTCTATTTTCTCGGTTTTGTGAAGTATTAAATATGAAGAACACATAAAATTTTTTAAATGAAAAATTAATTTCGTTCAGAAAAAATTATAATACACTGATTTAAAAATTGGGAGGGTCAAACGTCATTTTTGGTATATAGTTTGTCCATAATTTTTTCTTAGAATCGAACGTAGAATTCGAATAGGTCATAAAATTTTTTCGAAATCAAATTGCTCCGCCCTAATATACAAATTTGTCCATAATGCTAGTGTAACAAAGTGCAAGTTTGAAAATGTTTGAATTTAACCTTTAATAACTTTTGGTGGAGTATATTTTTAGAGAAATTATAAGAGCCTTCAATTTCCTCCAAAAATATATTGGTCATTCCGACACGTTGACCAGAAACGATTAATTAAATTTCAAAATTGAAAACATTTTTTTCCCGTGTAATTTATATGGAAAATGGAAATTCGCCATTAATGGTATTAAAGACTGCGCTTTTGACGGGCGTCTTTTCGACTATGCCGTAAATATTTCACAGGGGGTTTTGAAAAAGAAAAAAGCTAGTAAATTTTTTTTTAATCAGTCTAAGTTGTAATTATTTAATATTATTTTTTAATTATGATTTATAGCTTAATATTTATAATTTTTTAATCAAATGTTTTTGCAAGCTTTTAGTCTAAGCCTCAATGACGTGCTACTACTTGTAAAGTAAAGCGAAATGATTTCACCAAATAATTTCCCATTACATTATATTATACATTCATATCAAGGTACATTGAACAGGTAGTATCAGTAGAGCAGCTGATTTGATTTATTTTCAAATTATTTGGTCTCGAAAATGTCAAATATTTTTAATTTTTTCTCACAAAAATTCTGAATTGTTAAAATCCATTTGCATGTGAAACCTTTTTCCATACAAAACAAGCGATTGAATAGCAGCTTTTGGAACGTTCGCCCAACTCGGCAGCACGACCGCTGATTACTGGGCCTTGCAAAGGATGGATCAATGCTTCGAGAAGCAAACAAATTTACTTGCATCAATTTTTATTTTTTCCAATTTAAATTTTTTATTTTTTATAATTTTTTGTATTTCACATGGCACGCTTTGATTTAGAAGAAAAAATTCAGAACAGTTTTTGACACTTTCGATACCAGAAGCAACAACAAAATACACGCAAATGTTGTTTTTGCTCTACTGATACTACCTGTTTAATGTGCCTTGATTCATATGTTACATACATATTAGGGTGGTCCTTAAATGTAAAAAGCATATTTTTACATCAGATTTCCTAAAACGCTTCCTCTACGTCGATGCTACGTCCCGATTGGAGACGGTTAGGGCGTGTCGCACAGGGGTCAAATTTCAGATTTCTCTATGGAGACTCAAAAAATTAAAATACATTTTTTTGTTTAACTATTACCCAAAATCAATACTACTATAGTCGAAGAAATCACATATAAATTTTGGCCCCGATTGGAGTCGGTTAAGGCGTGTCGCACAGGGGTCAAAGTTCAGATTAACCTATGAAGAGGTCTTAACCGTCTCCAATCGGGATCAAAATTTATATGTGATATTTGCTACTATAGTAGTATCGATTTTGGGTATTGAAAGGGAAAAAATTGATTTAAATTTTTTTTAAACACAATAGAGAAATCTGAATTTTGCCCCCCTGTCCGACACAACTTAATCGACTAAAATCGGGACCAAAATTTATATGTGATATCTGTGACCGTTGTAGTACCGATTGAGGGGGTGAGACTGAAAAAATCCTTCATTTGATTTTTAAGGACCACACTAATGTGCATACTTTAGCGTTTTTTCAGGGAAAATAATTTGTGGTTAAAGCATGGACCTGGACTTTCATAACTTTTATAATAAAAGTTGTTAGAAAAAAATTGTTTTTGAACTTTGGTTTCGTTTTTTGTCCTGGAATAACAGTTAGACTTTTCCAAATATTTTTTAAGGCCGAAATAAAAGTCCTTTCCTAATAAAAAATTAACCACTTATCCAAGTTAAACAAAATTGAAAGAGAACTGATATAGCTTTAAAAATGAGGAAAGTTATTTCAGTCTTCTTTCATTTGATACCAAATTCGTTTAATTTGGATAAGTGGTTTGTTTATTATTAGGAAATGACCTTAGTATTTTGGCCTTGAAAAAATATTTGGCCAAGTTTTACTGTTATTACTAGACTTAAAAAATAAAAGTCCACATTTTTCAGTTATTATTGGACTTTTTCCCAAAAAGCTCGAAAAATAAAATGAATCCATGATTCTTGTCTAGGAGGGCCTGGATCAAATGCAGATTGATATCTTTCTTCTACGACAGTATTTTGCCCCGACTTTTATGCCATCGAAAAAAAATTACTTTTGTTTTCGGTGCCTGGTATAAAGAGCATTTAAAGAGATTTTAAAAACTTCATGAGAAAACGGGTCAAAAAAACTTAGTTTTTAACGATTAAAATGATAGGCCATGGAAATAGTAATTGTAATTTAAATTTTGTGTCCTAAAATAGTTATTTTATTTGTAAAAATAGTTTTAAAATTATATTTATAATTTTTATTTGCTTAAATATTTCCATTAATTTACAATAATATACTTAAATATGTCAATTGTTTATGTATTTGTCCCCATCCATGTTTTACATAAAAAACGCACATTTGAAAATTGTGAAAAATTAGCCAGAATAAAGTCATCCTTATTCAGAAATGTCCAAGGAACTTTAAACTAATTAGTATTTTCTATAATATCTGCTGGGAAAACCATTGAATTCGTTTAATTCAACGAATTCGACTGTCGAAACCATAACGAGCTGATAGCTTTCTGGAAAATTTCAAATCCAACAGTAATTTCCAGTTTGGTGTTATTTTTTATACCGAATTTCCACTAGGCATTACAACGGGAAAAAAATGTATGCCATATAAAAAAAGTCTTGTGGAAACAAAAAAAAACAAGATTATTTTTGACCAATTTCAGATGAGGTATTTAAGTAAGATTGTTGATGAACTTCAAAAGTTCACTTTCAGATCATAATCAGCAGTTCAGCACAAAACGTAAACAAACAAACAAATGCAAGAACAATTTCAAGGAACAAGCAACAGTGTTGCCACCTGTTTGACATATTTAAATATAGTTGATCTGAAACCCAACGAAATTGAAATGGTATTAGAGAAACAATCGAAAATTTAAATTAAGTGCCATTTAAATTTTAATCTGAAATTGGCCCTTAATTTTTGAAAAATTTACAGTCGTTTGAGAGCTGTCAATTGTCAAACTATTAATTTGACATACAATTTGTAATCAGCGTATCCAAAAACTTGACCAGTGGCATTTCAAAAAAGATTTTCTCAGTTTTAGAGAAACTATTAGCCTAATTGGCAGCTGTCAACTGTCAAACTTATAATTTGACATACAATTTGTGACTAGCATATCTAAAAGCCCAATCGATAGCATTTTCCAAACGACTTTTATTTTTAGAAAAATTTACAGTTGATTTGGCAGGTGCCAACTATAAATAAATAAATAATACTAATACCCTATAGTTTTATCAACAGTGCTTCTAATTTGTTAAAGGCAATAAGCAAGACAAAGTATTTGAATTTTACATTTTCAGCCGTGGGGCGAAACATACACACAAAATCAGCTGATCTAGTAGCATCACCTTAGCAATAACTGAGCGACCAATCTCTACAAATTGCTTTGGAAACTTTGAAATCGAAAAATAATATTCAATTTATATTTTTGTTTTCAAAAATGTTTACTCACACTATGTAGATTTTTTTTAAAATCGCTTACAATTGCTTTTCTCGTCTCTATTTTAGACGTCTTTCGCGTGCTAACGAATTCCAAATTCATCACTATCGATCCAAAATATGAATATGGCAACAATGCTACGCTGTCGCCCTCTCATCAAAAGATACGCCTCCCCGCTGGCGGGCTGTGGAAAACTAATGAAAATAAATCCAATGTTTCCAGAGAGCAAGAAAGATGTCTGCAATCCGGACAGGAAAATGTGAAGCTAGACAAAACGGCGAAGAGAGTTCAGTACACAGACAGCCAAGGACCGGTAAAATGCAATAATGAACGAATTTACCGCCTTTTAGAGCACAATTGTTATGAAAAAAAATCCACAAAAATGCCAACAAAATGCCGCATTGTATGTCCACGAGAGCATGCGACTATTGAAAAGAAATCCGAGCGAAGAAGGGAGAGGGAAGTAAAGAAGGAAAGGAAGAGAGAACCAAGAGGGCCATCAAAAGATCGTGAACAGTTGCGTAGAGAGTTAGGAAATGAGCCGGAAGAGAGGGAAGTGCCAGCGCCCCTGCTAGTTCCACCAGCAGCCAAGAAGCCGCCAGGTTGCGTAGACAAATCGGTTGACAAGACTGATGAACTGCAAGACGGCGGCGCTGGTCTTGACGCTTATCCCTCTAAGTATTTGGTTTTGTCATGTTCCGCTGCTAAGAAAACGTCAGGAGAACCATGTGTGGAGAAACGACCATGTTCACCATCTATGTTTCCATTTCCAAGGATACGACAACGAGAAACGAGCGTCGAACCGCTACCGCCGGCGGCGCCAGCCGTAATAGAACAACCTTGTCACCCAGTTGAAGAGAAACGTTTGCCTTGTCACGAAAGGGAGGAGTACACACCACGCGAGCCGTTTACACAACCCAGACCGCCAGACATAACCAAAGAAATTATTGCATATCAGTGTAATCGCATACACAATTTGGAGTTACAAGTGAACGAACTACGCCGCGAGCTACGCAGAATGCGCACTGAAATTATACCGCCCGACGATATGTTGCGCTGCACCGAGCTCACCGCTAAACTTCGTGAACTCACGTCACTGCTTGCCGATTTGAAGAATCGTCATGCGGAGGCGATATCAGAAGTTATTAGGGGGCAAAAGCAAGCAAGCCAAGTTGAGAAATGCGAAACAGCTACAGAGCCAACTGTGGTTACGCGCGCACCACAACCACCACGTCCACAAAAGAAGGCGGAGACAGTGCAAACTTGCTTCACTGTCGATCACACCGATAAGCTCTCACAAACCAATGCCACTTTCGGCTGGCGCCCCTTCATCGATGAGGCCACACAAAGTTCGCCACCATCAACCGTCCCTGTGACACCGAAGAATACATCAGGCGTGCCGGCAAGCAGCCACACCAGCTCGGCGTCAAGTTCTATTCTACCCTGTGGGCAGGACACTGCTGAGATACCGCTAAAGGAGTCACCCAGCTTTTGCCCCTACTGTCAGTGCAGCGAGTATCCATGTTGCACTTATGTCGAGCGGAATCTTTATGGTGAAATTATGAGACTGCTTGAAGACCACGTGCCACGCGATATATTGTTGTCGGTGCTGTTGCAACCGAACAATCTCTATCATATAAATATCACAGTGACTAGCAGCGGTGAGCCATTGGGTTCTATCTACGCCACGGAGCGCGCCATCAATGGGGCTGTCGAGGCGGATGTCTTTGAAAGATTTTTGACATTCTTCATAGTGGATGCGCGTATGTCGGTGCAGCAGAAGGAAAAAATTCTGGCGCATACTTTTGAATTCTTCAAAAACTAGTGGCGCACTACATATGTATATACGTCGAATATCCAGATGTTATCAAAAATATTTTGTGTATTGGACTTACAGTCAAAGGAATGTTTGTGATTGTTAAAATCGTGTAATATACGTCTGTTTTTTTACTTTTTTAGCGCATGTGGAACGTTTTTCTGGTTTTGTCTTGAAAAAGCACGAAAATCACGTCAACTGTAAACTACTCTATTGTGTCTAATAATTTCTTAGTTTATTTCGAAAAAGTAGTGAGTAGTAAGATTTGCACATGGGCAATTCCAGCGAAGACCACATCCCATCTCAAAAAATTTATTGCGTTCAAATAAGGGATGTGCGATTAATCAATTAATTAAACAAGCTTTTTAATCGAAACCTGTTTAATTAATTGATTGTTATTAATTTCTCGATTAATTACATTTTAATTAATCAGAATCTAATTAATTTTATTAATCAGAAAACTGATCATAACCTGATTAATCAAAAACCCGAATAATTGCTGCTATATTTTTTTTTATAGAAAAAAATGTATACTCAAATATTTGTATGTATATTTTTTCATTCATTTTATGAGTAGACAGTTATTATTCAGAAGCGGATCAATCAGTATCTGATTAATCACGTTTTTAGATAAATCAGAATTATGATAAATTAAAAAAAAAATTAATCGATTAATCGCACATCCCTAGTTAAAATCTGTGACAACAGTAAAGCATTTAGAATAGTATGAATCATGATACAAAAAAGAAGGTAGTTTCAATAAACAACTTTTGACGGATAATAAAATTTTTTGAAGTTTCATAAATTGTGAGTATTATCAACGGCCTTGCCACTTTGATAATATTAAAACAATAAATCGGAGTATTTTCTTTCCCATATTTATACCAATGTAATAACATTTCAAATCAAAAACCATTATTAGTGCTTGGTACTTTTTTTTACTTACGTGGTTTTTTTATTAAAAATATTTAAAATGTAAACTGTTAAAGGAGAGTTCATTGTAACTGTTCTTTTCATTTTGTAATAAAAACCACGCGTGCATTATTCTGTGATTTTTTTTGTTTTCTTATTTTGAATGCAATCTTGCGATTTAAAAGTCGAATTCTAAATAATGCTCTTCCCAAATAAAACCTTTTTATATTTTGGTTCAAATTTACTTTTACATTTCTCAATACGTAATACGTGGTATGGTTAAGAGCATATCCAAGTCAAAAACGAAATCACACTAAGAAAAAAAAATTTAAAATCGATTTTTTTAAAATCGATAAAAAAATCGAGAATATCGATAACAAAATCAGTAACAATATCGATAAAAATTTCGATAACAAAATTGATAAAAATATTGATAACAAAACCGATAAAACTATCGGTGACAAAATCGACAACTAAACCTAAAAAAATATCGATAACAAAATCGATATAAAATATCGATAAACCAATCGATAAAAATATCAATAAAAAAATCTATGAAAATATCGATAACAAACTCGATAAATAATCGATAACAAAATCGATAACAAAACCGATAACAAAATCGATAAAAATATCGATATCAAAAGCGATAATAATATCGATAAAAATATCGATAACAAAACCCATAAAAATATCGATAACAATATCAATAGAAAAATCGATAAAAATATTGGTAACAAAACCAATAAAAATATCGATAAAAATATCGACAACAAAATCGATAAAAATATCGGTAACAAAGTCGATTATAATATCGATAGCAAAAACGATAAAAATATCGATAACAAAGCCGATAAAAATATCGATATCAAAATCGATAAAAATATCGATAACAAAATCGATAAATAATCTATAATAAAATCGATAAAAAAATCGATTAAAGTGTCGATAACAAAATCGATAAAAATATCGATCATTATATCGATAAGT
>NW_023458560.1:64272680-64274326 GCF_013731165.1 Rhagoletis pomonella
TGTCGATAACAAAATCGATAAAAATATCGATCATTATATCGATAAGTTCCGAAAATATCGATAGAAAAATAAATAACAAAATCGATCATTATATCGATAAGTTCCGAAAGTATCGATAACAAAATCGATAACAAAACCGATGACAAAATCGATTAAAATGTCGATAACAAAATCGATAAAAATATCGATCATTATATCGATAAGTGAAAATATCGATAGCAAAATAAATAACAAAATCGATCATTATATCGATAAGTTCTGAAAATATCGATAACAAAATCTATAAAAATATCGATAACAAAATCGTTAGCAAAATCGATAACTAAATCGATAAAAATATCGATAACAAATTCAATAAAAATATCGATAACAAAATCGATAAAAATATCGATAACAAAATCGATAATAAAATCGATAACAAAATCGATAATAAAGAGATAACAAAATCGATGAAAATATCGATCATTATATCGATAAGTTCCAAAAATATCGATAGCAAAATCAATAACAATATCGATAAAATTTTCGATAACAAAATCGATAAAAAAACCAACAAAATATCGATTATATCGATAAGTCCCGAGAATCCCTAAAATCCCGAAATAGTTCCGAGATTGAGTCTCTGTGCCTTTATCTATATCCTTTTCTCTACAACTACCTTTATTTTAATCTTTCTTCCTCTATCTTCATCTATACTTTTATCGGTATCCTCATCCGCATCTTTTTCTTTATATTTATCTTTGTTTTTATTTTTATGTTTATCATATTCTTCATATACATATTCCCCTTCACCTTTGCACTTATACATATAAGTAAAGTGTTTAAATTTACCTTGGTCTTCATGTTTGCCTTTATCTTTACTCAACTTTGTTTTTGTGTTTATTTTTACCTTGGCCTTTATCCTTTTCTTTATCTATGTACGTCCTCACCTTTACTTTTATTCTTGGATTGGACTTTTTCTAAATGTTGTTTCACTTCGAAAAGTCTTCGCGTATTATGCATACATGTGTTCATATATGTATGTACATATATAATATGTATGTACATATGTATATATAGACATACATAGATTACTAAAAATAGAAACAGATCCACATTAACTGCAATCAACATATGTACGTATGTATGTATTTACATATGTACACACGCTGCGATTAGGTTATAAATAGCGCGCCTCTGTTTATCAAAAGCCGCATTACATACGCATACATACTTTTTGTCTCCTTCCCACACTTCCAACATATGCACGTGTTTGCAAAATGATGACGAGGTGATTTTGTATGGAAAATCATTTATGCCCATATATTTGAATAAAATAGACATATATAGAAGATATCAACCAATACTTCCCATATACCAAACAAAAGGAAAACTCTTGAATTTTTGATTAAAGAAAACAAAAACAAAATCATTCGAGCGGTTTTCGAGCATTTTGGTAATGAAAAAATTTGCAAATTTTTTCAACAATTTTTTGCCTTAAAATGCTCAATATTTGTTAAATTTATATAAAATTTGTACCCGATAATATTTCTACTGCTCCAAAGAACCTATATCCCGAAAATGAAAGTTATATATGCCAACAATAAGTTGCTAGAGTACTTTAATTCAACGAATTCGACTGTCGAAACCATAACGAGCTGATAGCT
>NW_023458560.1:64274426-64277272 GCF_013731165.1 Rhagoletis pomonella
AACTATTTCTATATTTCACTCCCTATGAGCGTAATTCGGTAATTTTTTCCATTCCTCTTCTTCCTGATAATTATCTGTTAGAAAGGTAAAGAAACAAAGCTATTACTTTGTTTTGCTCAACTTACTCATAACTTGAACGCCCAGTCGACAGTTTGATTTTATAATCTCTTGATGTCTCCATAAGAACTCGTCATCTGCTCATTTGCCAATTCATAATATCGTTTTTTGTTGGCACCGCATCTGCATTGGGGGCATTCCAACGGGACGCGTGGGGCATTTTAATTTCGTTTTGATCAAAATTTAACTCATTTCTCTTTAACCATTAATTTGACAAGTTGAAGTCAGAGATCAATTTAATACGAAACTAATAAAATATAAAACTTCATTATATAATTTACTCAGAAAATTGGCATTTTCAAAGAGTGACGGGTGGGAAAGCGATGACGTTATTTTTAATAAAAGTACCTTATTCAAAGAATGGGAATCCCAGCCAGCAAGAAAACGTACATTTTACGAACATTATGTTTTACGAGGGATTCTCGTATCGCCAAAAAGTTAGAGAAAAGCTCGTAAACGATAAAACAAAAGAAATATAATAGAAAGAGGCTTGTAGTAATTTGTCAGCACAAGAAAAAATTTTAGTTTTGTTGACAATTTTTCTTCAATCACAATATTTTATAAGTAAGTAGTTTGTTAAACATTAAATTTAAGAAAATTATTAAGTATGTGATTTATTGACAGACTAGTGCAAACGCAAAGGACGATCTACCACTTTCTTTTATATTTCAACTTCTTGTAAGTAGCTACTACATATGTAATTCAAAAATACAAATTAATTTAACGAGTTTTGCAATTCTTTCACAGGCTGCGCGGAGCAACACTAAAGGATTTAAACGTTTAACTACCCTATAGCGCTATTGGTTTGGCAACGACAGCGGCAATAAGAAGTACAGATAATAATATTATTTATTACCACTTTTTACTTAATTAAATTTTCCGACTTCCAATGGAGTTTAATATTTCACTTTATTTTCTTAGGTGCTTTTCGTCAAAAATTTAACTCCGACGAAGAAGTTTCTATTTCCGTTTCAAAACCGGCGAAAATAATTGGCAGCCTATCGGCAAAAAAGATAAAACATAATTTCAGCTACTTTATAATATATACTAAACCCTTCTTATTTAATTGTTAATTTGTTAATAGATAGTTTGTTAATATTTATTTATCTGAAAATATCTTCACATATTCAGTGCCGGGAAAAAATATTGGTACAGAGAATTTTTCGCCATGAATGCAAAGTTTTTTATTCTGATTTCTTCTCTAATTGTTTTTTATAAAAATATAGTTAGTATGAAGTTCTACTTTCAAATCAGATTTTCCAGAAAAATTCCAAGTATGCAGTTTTATAGCCCATTTAATTTTAGTATAATAAAGTGCACGCTTGAATAGGTAGAAAACCTCTTTGTTTTTTGGCAATTTTTTATACGCAGTTTCTTCCATACAAAAAAAAATGTCGCACATAATTTGCATGGAAGAAACTGCGTGAAAAAATTGCCAAAAATCAACGCGGTTTTCTAGCAACTTCAAGCTTGCACTATGTTATACTAAAATAAAATGGGATATAAAACTGCATACTTAGAATTTTTCTCAAAAATCTGATTTGAAAGTAGGTCTTCATACTAACTATATCAAAAAAAAAATTTGCGAAAAGAAATTCAAGTAAAAAACTTTGCATACATTGCCAAAAATTCTATGTGCCAATACTTTCATCCGGCACTATAAATATTTATTAATTATAATTCCGTTCAATAAAAGAATTACAATAATTTGAATGAATTAATTGCCTTTATTTTTAGCATTCAAAAACAGTAGATAAAGCAGTGTAAAAAAACGCTTTTTTAACGTAAATTAATCGTTTACGAGACTCGTTTACAATTAAAAAACGGACGTAAAAATATTCGCATACGAATGCTTTTTCGATCCGTTTACGACTGTTCGTAGGCGATGCACAATTTAAAGCGAAAAAGTGCTCGAAAAAGAGTCGTAAACGGCTATCATAAACGATTTTTAATCTGGTTTTTCTTCGAGAAAATATCCAATTACGAGCTTGTTTACGATGATTTTGCTGGCTGGGATCTTACAAATTTGTAAGTTGGGTAAAGAAAAACAAATTTTGCTGTGACGGTAGGACATCCAATAAGCATTTATTTCAACGCTGACTACTTCTGGACATAAATAAATTTTTTTAACAGCTCAGCAGAGTCCATGAGATGTACTTTCTTTTTGGAAATATTTTTTTTTTTACATTATCACCTTCGATGGCCTTGACACTTAGTAATAACAGTAATAAATGACAGACAGTAATAAGTTAATAGTAAACACCTACTTTTAAAACAGGCTTCCTAAATATGAATCGGAATCGGATTACAAATACGGGTCTATGTAACCGGAACGACCCATATTTATATATGGCCAAGGAGTGGGGAATGTGTATGCTGTTACAATAACAACAACGGGGTTTTCAAATATCTCGACTCCGGCGCCACCTATCGGAATAATTCTTCTTTATTGCATTATCATCGGGTTCTGAGCCAACTGTGAAGTTTCAAGTCTCTAAGTCATACGAAAGTTGGTTAAAAATTGATTACAAGATTTGCACCTAACAAACAAACATTTATACACACATACAGAGCAAAAGCTTGTAAATATAGAGAAAATGGTGAAAAATAAATAATCGATTCATACCATGATACAAAAAAGAAGGTAGTTTCATTTAATGACATTCGTTGTTGTTGTTAATCATTTGACTTTTAATAAAATTATGACATTTCATCAAATTCATGCTACC
>NW_023458560.1:64277282-64278833 GCF_013731165.1 Rhagoletis pomonella
TTTAATAAAAAAACCACGTAAGTAAAAAAAAGTACCAAGCACTAATATTGGTTTTTGATTTGAAATGTTATTACATTGGTATAAATATGGGAAAGAAAATACCTCGATTTATTGTTTTAATATTATCAAAGTGCCAAGGCCGTTGATAATACTCACAATTTATGAAACTTCAAAAAATTTTATTATCCGTCAAAAGTTGTTTATTGAAACTACCTTCTTTTTTGTATCATGGTTTATATTTTCAAATTTTGCATCAGTCAAAAAAATTTAATGACAATTCAGAAAATTTATTTAATTGCTAAACTTAAATTAAAAAACGGAAATTAGCAACAAGCGTCGCTAATAATAACAGCTATTGAAAAAAGTGTTTTACTGTAAAATATATTCAAAAAATAAAATTTAGTGCAAATTTTTATGTTACCAAATTCGCAATATTATTTTGTAAGCTAATCAACAGCAATAAAAGATTACAAGAACTACAAAAAAAAAACAAGTTTATAAAACCGCAGAGCAATTAAATTATGAATGCAGTTTACAATGGACAACAACAATTGGATTTTGTGCGAGCCATCGCATTGCGGGCGCTTATGAATGCCAGCGGTGATAAGTAGGCATTTTTTTCTACTCACTCTTTAATTTTTACCAGAATTGGGTTTTGCATTCACTTTCACTCTAGCTATTTTTCTTTTCTTCTTAATACATAGCTGCTATTGTCTGGTGAAGAAACCTACTAAATTCATTGTTACCTTAAAGCCGGTAGTTAAGGTGCCTAATACAGATCCTTTTAAAAATTTACAACAACAAGCAAGTGGCTGTACCTGCAATACAACGACGAGGGCACAAAAGCAACCAACCCCAGAGCAAATTCAAGTGCACAGCAATAATGAAGCTATCAAAGGCAAAACGCTGTTGAGTAAGTAGTGGTGCTACTAATGACAGCTACCCTGCAGCAAATCAAAGTGGTTCAGAACTTGAGCTGAGCTAGCCTGAAAAGGGACGGTACTGGTTCTTCATCTATCTCAACTCAATGCTTTCAACTGTCTTTTTTAACATGGCGATGTCCTACGAAGTGACAATTGTCTCCCTCTGCAGAACTTTTGAACTTGTTCTGAGCTGACTCTGGCTTAGATGGCTCTGAGACAGTTCATATAACAACAGTTCCTAGATAGTTCAAAAAGAGTTACCTCCGAACTAGAAATAATTTGGTTAGTTTTGAGCTGGTTCTAAGAAGTATAGTACAGAGCCTTTTCTTTAAATAAGCACGCATACAATTTTGTAAATAAAAAATATATACTTCATTTTATGTTTAAAGAGCTATTTGATTTGCACTAATTTACTTTTTGAGACAAACTGTGCTTTAAAATTAGGAACATAAAGTGTCAATTATTCCTTTTTTTCTTTTTGTTATTCGTAAAAATAATTTATATTTGTTACGTATAATGGGTGTTTAATATTAGATACATTGTATCGCACATGCATATCTATGTAGTATAATTATCTAAATTGTTATTACCTTCCTATTATTTACCATCACTGATAGCATGTAATTAT
>NW_023458560.1:64278933-64285209 GCF_013731165.1 Rhagoletis pomonella
AAAAAAAAAACACAATGAAATATTTTTAAGAACTTCATCTATATTTCC
Source organism: Rhagoletis pomonella (assembly GCF_013731165.1). Taxonomy (NCBI): domain Eukaryota; kingdom Metazoa; phylum Arthropoda; class Insecta; order Diptera; family Tephritidae; genus Rhagoletis; species Rhagoletis pomonella. The sequence continues at coordinate 64,278,982 of NW_023458560.1, forward strand.
TCATGGCTTAAATAATTTTTTCAACTACGCAAAAACTGTGAAAGACTAATAATTCGCTAAAACGAGTATCTAACTCTATGTCTTGTATGCAAAACTCTTTTACAGTGTCAGTAAATTGAGAAAAAGGAGTTGTAAGTTATAAACAAAAGCCATTCGAATAATCAAACTTATTGTCATTAAACTGAAAGTTATTTTCGAGATAACTAACCCTCGACACAAATTTCAGCCTTTTTTTAAATAATTTAAGCTCCATTATATTATCGAAACTGGTGTGTAACGGCCCGGCGATATACCCATAAAGGGATTGATCTTTTTGTTGTATTAATTTCTTGGACATATCAAACATTATCTAAAACATATCAACTATAATTAAACCAATTACAGTACAGTATTTACAGTTTACAGTTTAAGGAAGTTCCAACGTTATGTAAAAACCTTAAGTTAAAGTATTTTGTTTAAATGGAAAATTCAGTACAAATCAGTACAAATTTTGAAAAATCAGGGCATTAGCGTACTGATTGAAGAAATGAATAAAATCAGTACAAGTGTTGAGAAATCAGTACTGTACTGATAAAATCAGTACGTCTGGCAACCGTAATTTCGATCAAATTGGTACGAAGAAAAAAGCTTTTGTAGCGAACTTTGGATCCACAGTATTGCCCCTTAATTTCATACCGGAACATTTCGCCATCTTGGATTTTAAGTTTTTTTGGGTTTTTGCTATTTGCAAGCTTATTTTGCATTTTTCGTAATAAACGGTTGTATACAAATTTGTAGAGAATTTAATTTCCTATATGTCACATATCGACTGCTGAGTGGAAGATCGACCTATCTCGGCAGCCAGTTCGAAAACGCCGTATCTCAAAAAAACTTTTCAAAAACGTCCTATTTCAGAATTTGGTTGAAGAACGCCCCATTTCAGATTTCGTTTCAAAAACGCCCTATATCAGCGCATTTTCAATACATTTTGAAGTGAGATAGGGTATTTTTGAATCGAATTCCGAAATAGGGCGTTCTTCAACCAAATTCTGAGATAGTGTTTTTCAATAAAATTCAGAAATAGGGCGTTCTTGAAAAGTTTTTTGAGATAGGGCGTTTACGAACTGGTCGAACTTCCACTCAGCAGTCGATAAACAAACTAAAAAAAAAAATCTTTTTTTATTGTAAATAATTTGCAAAAAGTGCGAAAAATGTTTGCATTGTCACGGTATTCTAAAATATATAAACGAGGTCAAAGTGTCAAAAAAGCGCGGTTTTTTTCAATATTTTAAAAGCTCTAGCAAAGAAACAAAAAGTGATATAACCTTCCCGGCTTAAATTGAAGCTCTCGACTACTATCTCTGAAAAGAGATCTTAATTATTTGAAATCTTAAAATATTTTTTTGCCATTATTATCTTAAACTAAATGATGGCAAATTTTTATGCATCGCCTTTGCGGCCGGGCCTGCTCCCAGAGCATTGGCACATATGCAGTTATGAGACAATGCATGTACTAGCTAGGTGCATATCTGCACTGTATGCGTCCCACAGGTTGGATATGGGCCCTTCGCTCAAATAAATCAAAATATAGGTAAATTTTCAGAAGTGAAAAATTTTATAGAATTCCATACAGACAGAGGACTCTGATAGGAATGAGCAAGGAAGATACGTAGTACCTATAACGGCGAAAGCATCTGCATACGCATATCTTTCAATTAAAAACTAAATATCGAGCAAATCTGGCAATTTATATGAGTCATTCACAATTATCAAACACTAAAGAAAATATAAAAAAAATTTCCCATTTCCACATATTTGTTTATATTTTCAAATTTTGCGTCAGTCAAAAAAATTTAAAGACAATTCAGAAAATTTATTTAATTGTTTTTAGCTAATTTCAAACACAAGACTTAAATTAAAAAGGGAAATTAGCAACCAACGTCGCTAATAATAACAGCTATTGAAAAAGTGTTTTACTGTAAAATATATTCAAAAAATAAATTTTAGTGCAAATTCTTATGTTACCAAATTCGCAATGTTATTTTGTAAGCTGATCAACAGCAATAAAAAAATTACAAGAACTACAACAAAAACAAGTTTATAAAACCGCAGAGCAATAAAATTATGAATGCAGTTTACAATGGACAACAACAATTGGATTTTGTGCGAGCCATCGCATTGCGGGCGCTCATGAATGCCAGCGTTGATAAGTAGGCATTTTTTTCTACTCACTCTTTAATTTTTTCTGGCGGCAATTGGCGCATTTACCAGAATTGAGTTTTGCATTCACTTTCACTCTAGCTGTTTTTCTTTTCTTCTTAATACATATTTAGTTGCTATTGTCCGGTGAAGAAACCTACTAAATTCATTGTTACCTTAAAGCCGGTGCCGGTTAAGGTGCCTAATACAGATCCTTTTAAAAATTTACAACAACAAGCAAGTGGCTGTACCTGTAATACAACGACGAGAGCACAAAAGCAACCAACCGCAGAGCAAATTCAAGTGCACAGCAATAATGAAGCTATCAAAGGCAAAACGCTATTGAGTAAGTAGTGGTGCTACTTTTTAATGACAGCTACATGCGTATAAATATTATTTAATTTTTATTTTGTAATCGTTACGATTTATTGCTATTTTCCATGCAGTATAATGGAAAAAAACTTCTACAATGGCATCTGGAATTAGACTAATGCCGAATTTTCACAAAAAAATCCCAAAAATATCGCGTGGAACTGAATTCATCTTTTAATTCTTATTGCTATTTATGATAAGAATTACATAACATTTTCTACCATTAAACAAATGGCACGTGGAAACGGATTTATGCCAGGTTTTCACTTGGCGTTAAAGGACAAAAATTGTATTAACAAAATTAAAACATACATATTCGGGTCATTGCTTTGGGAATAATGCCGTATTTTTACTAGGCATTAAATGACTCAAATTTTAATAGAAAATTCGGGCACTAAAAAATACCTGCGCCACTACGTCAAATAAAAATTTTCATAAAATTCGTTTCTAAATTGCATTTTTTAAATGGTACACATTTTTCGTCATCTCAATACCTAGTGGAAATTCGGCATAATTGCCATTTAATTTGTTCCGACTTGGCACACAGTTTTTAACTTTTATTTTTTTTTAACGTAATGGCACCATTTTTTAATGCGAAAATTAGTCATTAATATTTTTTTTGTCATATAATGCCCAGTGGAAATCAGGCATTAGAGCATTTTGCACCACCTAGGTACTACGATTTTATGATAGCTTCGACAGCTTTTCAGTTTTGGGTTTTCCGTATCACAACACACTTTTTAGGCTGACGGTTTTATATATTTGGTGCATATGCACATACTATATATAAACAAAAAATTTGGTTCTTTAACAAATTTTGTTGTTTTATCGAAAAAAGTTATATATGGCCTCATCAAGTTTAACTATGCATACAAAATTAATTTAACAATTAACGACAGTGACGACCAGAGGGAGCGTTCATTCTGTGCGCATCCACATAAAACAGGCAGAATCGAAACACATGCCTTGAGAGAAGTTATTCAAAGCTTGCCATAAATTGTTGATGTGCACTGCCTTGCCCGCGGCCAAAGCACTTTTAAGCTTTCTATACATTTTGTATAGGGGCTTGCAGAGCAAAAGCTCTCTCTGCCTGTTGCTGCCATAAATGGATTGTATTTGGTCGCGCGCTGGATAAAAGCTCTCTCTGATCCTCACTGATATAGAGCAGCGATGGTCAGAGAGAGCTGTTACTCTCTACGCGACTATACAAAATGTATAGAAAGCTTAAAAGAGCTTTGACCGCGGGCAAGGTGGTGCCCATCGCCGATATAAAGTATATAAAAAGCTTCTACTTAAAAATTACTTGTTCTGAAATACGTTGTGAATAACATGATAATTTTATTAAAAATTATTATTTTGAACATTTTGTCAGGAGTTTTAAAAGCTTTGATGCATATATTTTAAAAGTGCTCTAGAAGAGGGTTTCAACTAAACAATTTTTGACCGAAACGCATTTTTGCAGGTGTTTTTTTACGATTTTTAACTCACGAAAGGCACTTGTACAAAATAAATATCTTGAAGAGAGCGATCAAAAATATCAAGTTATATGGACTGCAAACGATTTTTTTCGCGGGCTGTCCTAATACAGTATGCCTATCTTTTGCTGCCGAATAAATACGTGTATTTATTTCCTATATTTTTTAAAATTCCATTAAATCGCTTTGTTTTTTATTTTTTTTCAATTTCTCGCGCCAGTTTTCTTCTCATTCCTCCCAGTTTGCATCTCTTCCATCTCATTTTGTCGCGCATACTCTTCTCGCATTAACAGCTATATTTTCCTTTCGCGCTTCTTTCGATTCATTTCACATCGTATATCATTTAGGGACAAATCCTTTGTAAGCTTCATGAAATGAATCAAATCACTAACAATCGTGGCGTTCAACTTAAGCCTCTGGAATATAGGCTTTTGCACAAAAACTGGCATTGGTTTGGCTGACAGCGATTGTTGATTAGCTACTTTTTCAGAACCGAATAACTTCATCAGCAAATTGCGAGTTATACTGGGACCACTTTTAGTCCAATCTATTTTGCATAGTTCGCTCTTTTGCAATCGGGTATCATTTGGTCCGAGTCTTATCCATTCTATGCCATCTTCTATAACTAGATTGTTATTAAATATTCTGGCGATATTCTCAGGTATGGTAGTTGGTTCGTTTTTCAAGCAATTCTCCGTTGAAAATTCTATGGCTGGCACTTCTTCATGCAGATTTGTTTTACTCTTTTCTTTGCGCTCAGCATTCAGTTCTCTCTTGTCGAACATATTGTCGGAGAGCTCGATTTCAGCTGGCTGCTGTGTAATAGGCAGTTGTGTGAATTCCGTAACGGGTGCAGTTCTAGTGGGCTCTATTATTGAGGTATCTCTGGTGTCACCTAGATGAATATGTTTTTAAAGACTTGATCAAAAGGGACAATTTCACCAAAGACATCATACAAATAATCGCCTAGTATAAACTCATTGCTGTTGTAGCAAAGATCGACAGCTACTTGTAAGCTATAACTTGCGAATAGTATATGATCCCTTTGGCTGCCATTTCTGTTCTTAAATAAGTGAATAGTTCCAAAGTTTCTCTACATTTTCCTTACCATGAGCGTGTATGACCTCTAACAACTGAATATTATAATTGCCCATTTTGGGGTCTGATACGCTCGTCAGTTCTGATATAAAATTCTGCGCAGTAAGGGATACGTTTACATTTTCTAATGCATGCTTTCCATGCGCCACTAATACTTCCATTTTTGGCATGATTCCTGTACCTTTCGCTTTGGTGCTCTTCTTTGCCTCGTGTAAAGAATTCAACTTGGCATTCTTCTTTCGCGCAGATCTAACTGCACCCAATTTTGCTTTCTTTAGTTTGCAATTGTCTTTGTCGAACCCTTCCAATACGTCCAGATGTTTGAGCAACATTCTGCTATTGAACATATTGACGTCGGCTGATCGTAATATGATATCGGTGAGTATTTCTACTTGTGGGGGGTGATTGTGTGCGGCGCAAAATTGCATAGCTTTGGCCGATACGCTCTCTCGTCTGAGTTGTGTTACCTTTTCAAAGATATCAGTAACTGAATATCCTGCTTCCGCTTCGGCTAGGTTCATTCTTAGTAACTTCGCCTCCAAATGAATTTCTTCCTTTAGCCTGGCTAGGTTTTCGACTTTTTGGATAAGCTCCTTAATCAGGTGTTGTCGCACATCATTCCACTGAAAGAGCAATTGTAGCCTGGGTATGTGAAAATTTGTGATTTGTATGAAAACTGTTTGGATGCATTTTTCGGCTACCTTACCATACAAAGCAGCGCACGGACTCCTTAGCTTTCGGTGGCATCGCTTCGAGTAGGTTCAATACTAGAAGGGAGAAGATACCGGCATTAGAGCGCACGAATACTTTGGTTTTCGGCAAAAATCTGAGCAAAAATTATTTTATAATGAATGTCATGAGAAATCAGATGAAAAGAACGATAATTGGTTTTATGGCAGAAATAAACTCGGAGATTTGCCATTGCTTGCCGAGGGGTGTCCGACGTTAGAAACAACTTTTTCTATTTTGAAATGTTGATCGTATGCAATGGCAGTGTAAACGCTCAACAACGGCGGACGTCTAGATAGTTTTTTTTTTTTAGTTCTAGAGTAAAGTTGGTTTTATATTGATAAGATAAAGATTTTCTCTTAAATTTTCTGGAAAA
>NW_023458560.1:64285309-64286598 GCF_013731165.1 Rhagoletis pomonella
TCTTGAGCCAACTATCGAGTTCGAAAGAGTTAAAAAACTAACTTGGATAGTTTCTGATTTAAATGGCTGTCGTTGTTTATTTTTATTCCTGCAACTTCTAAAGAAATTCCTGTAGGCAATACCTGATCTTTCGATGTTATTGAAGCTCGTATTTGGGCTTATAAGGCAACTATGAGCTGATAAACATTTAGAGGAAGTGTGACAGCAACCTTACGTACGATGTCAATGGGCAATATTTTGAACTCGATTTTAAGTGCCGCAGCGGGAATGGTCCTACATAAGTGCACCTTTGAATCCAATTAGGGCGGTCCGCATTACTTGCTCCAGCCTTCATACTATAGTAGCAATCTGAAAAGGTTTAGTTCTGATATAAACGACGGTCAGCGAGCATCCATCCTTGTTAAATTAGTTTGAACACAATAATTTTAAATTACTTTGAATTCAAAATCTATTAAATAACGAGTTAATAAACAGAGTTAGTCCTTTTTTGTAAACTTTGAAATCGAACTATAGTGTTTCCTCGTCTGCATGGTGGTCTCGACCGACCGACCCTTGGCTTATACTTGTTGGGCTCCTGAGAGACGAATTGGAATAATCACGTTTTAAATAAATATGTAAATCACAAAAGTTTTTTAAGCAAAAATGAGGAAAAACTGATACTTCTCGTCCCTCTGACTTGAAGGGCTTGAAAGAGTTTTTCGTCGAGACAAGGCGACTCTTAACTAGCAAATCATTCAATGTGAAAGAGCAATCCTCTGTACCCTGTTTCATGTTGCATAGAAAACTAGAATGAAGGAGAAGCGCGAGTAACTCTTCGCTACTCAATCTCCAATCATGTAGTCGGTGAGCAGCATTCTGTATCATAAAAAAGACTTTATAAAATGGTATTTTATCGGAATGGCCTTTCTCTTCAGTTCCCAAAAGACCGCTATAGAAAATAGGATTAATCGTTAGCAAATTAATCAATTTGTGATATGTATTTTCCCCAGTCCCTTTGTTTTCCCTTTGTAAATGAACTTCGACTCAGGAAATGTCCTCCTTCTGGGACTTCGGGTTTAAAGGGCAGATAAATTTTAAAAGCTGCTTGAGAAAACTTCATTCCCCATAAATGTAAATACATTCATTCGGCTGCTTAGAGGACAATCGAGACCCGACTTGCACGAGGTTAAGCTTCCAGTTAAGTGAGGGGTCCAAAATCATTTCGCGATTGTGTAACTTGTATCATAAATCCAGCTCTGTAGTTTTGAAATGCCTTCCTACTTTTATTTAAATTCGTAAGGTGACTTTTT
>NW_023458560.1:64306598-64318455 GCF_013731165.1 Rhagoletis pomonella
TCAATACACGTTTGAGGAAAGGGTGCGATAGTAGACTCCAGTTATAAGATTATAAATTAAATTTCCAAGAGAAAGTCGGTTCTTTACATATTTTCTAATTACCTTCGAAAATATATTAACTCAAAAAAAAAATAAACAATGCTTCATAGATCGATTTTTTTAAATCTAACTTCATAAAGTTCTTTAAAAATATTTTGTAAATGAGGCCATAAGAGCTTAGGGGGAGAGTTACAACACAAAAATACATTTAAGGCGCAGCGAAGCACGCCGGGTAATTGCTAGTTTTTAATAATAATCAGACATTTTATTCGATGTAAATTAGCCAATACTACCATGCACTATTATGAACACCTTTTTGTGGAATTTCGCTACTTTTTGAAGGTGATTGAATTCTTCCCCTTTTCCTCCTGCTTCCAAAAAACATCCCTGTGGGTGGGAGTGTAAAATTTTAGAAAAAAGCTACTTACAGAACCTTTAATAATTGAATAATGGAGTCTATAGACATATCCCAGCAAACATTTGGAGTCATAAATGAGTCTTTAAGGAGTCCAATTTCGGAGCCTTTGTGCTCATAATGAGCTCATTTAAGAGTCCGATATGAGTGTGTTCCCCTTCCTGCGTAGGTCGACCTATATGAGCTTAAATTCATACATCAAATGAGCCTCAATATGAGTCATATTGGACTCTTATTGGCCTCATATACGGCTCATTTTGGACTCTTTTTGAAGCTCTTAAATGACTCTTATTGGCCTCATAAATGCCTACTTTCGGAGCTCCTTGTATGCTGTTCTGTGACTCTTATTGGCTTTATTCTTCAACTCTCTTAATGAACTTACTTTAGAGCCATGTTAGCAAGGAATTCATTTCAAATACTGTTGGATATTTATATACAAACCTCTGCGCATACATATATATGTACATATATTGCAGCATTCATGTAATAGCAGATGCTGCAGCTAAATTTTGTTTATTTTTCCTTCCTAATTATTTTTCATATCTGTATAAACAAGTTTAGATATAAATTTCTAGTCGTTATTGTTTTTATACTGGCACAAAGTGCTGGCTCATAACTTGGATCATATATGACTCCTAAAAGATTCATATAAGAGTAAAAAAATGTTTGTTTTTGAAACTCATATTTCTTACTTACCTAGGACTCCTTTCCGACTCATATATTCTGAGCGCTCAGAATATGTTTGCGGGGATGAATGTATTTATTTTTGTATGTGAAGGGGTAGATATATTCAACGGTAGTGTAGAGCGAAAAAATCCAAAAAACTAAGAAGTGAAGAAGTGAAACTTAATGGTTTGAAACTTTATCATTTATCTTCGTCTTCGTCGTCATCTCCACCTTAATTTTTATTTTTATTCTTATTTTTTTCGCCTTTATCTTCTTCATTTTTTTCTTAACCTTCCTGTTCACCGTTACCTTCCTCTTTATTTTTATCTTCATATTCATCTGCATTTTCGTTTTCACATGCATCGTCATTTCCACCTTAATTTTTACCTTCATATTCATAAAATCATGCTTCATTACAACTAGGGCAATTGAATTTTTTATTTTTTGTATTTCACATGAGACGCTTTGATTTAGAAGAAAAAAAAAATCAGAACAGGTTTTGACACTTTTGATACCAGAAGCAACAACAAAATACCCGCATATATTGGGCCTCGTGCATAAAAAGTTAGCTTAAGCTCCGACTCGATTTTCAGCACAAATTCTTGAGCTTAAGCTCACTACGTCGGTGCAAAAGTTGAGTCCGAGCCTAAGCTTCTTTTCATGCATGAGGCCCATTGTTTTTACTCTAATGCTACCAAAAAATGCAATCCAAATTTACTCAAATCTCCATTAAACTCAATTCGCTCCCAGCCAAAATGGTGTATATGTTGAAGGCATTAGCTTTGTCACTTTACAGATAATTATCACTAGTTTTTGCTGGGATGGCGTTTCTTAACCCAAAAATCTAGCAGAAACCAGCAGCAGCTCTCTTGTTCTTACGTTCCTTTTTTTGGCCTCTCCTGCTAGTAAAATTTTCACTAGCAGCTGTCAAAGTAATAAACAGCTGCTAAAATGTAAACAACAGAGGTTGGCGCAGTTGTTTTTATTCTTTACTTTCTACATATTTTCTGAAATATTTCTATATTTCACTCCCTACAAGCGTAATTCGGTAATTTTTTCCATTCCTCTTCTTCCTGATAATTATCTGTTAGAAAGGTAAAGAAACAAAGCTATTATTTTGTTTTGCTCAACTTACTCCTAACTCCAACGCCTAGTCGACAGTTTGATGAATTTATAATTTCTTGATGTCTGCATAACAACTCGTCATCTGTTCATTTGCTTATTTATAATATCGTTTTTTGTTGGCATCGCACCCGCATTGGGGTCATTCCAGCGTGACGCGTGGGGCATTTTAATTTCGTTTTGATCAAAATTTAACTCATTTCTCTTTAACCATTAAATTGACAAGTTTCAAAATGTTAACACTTGAAGTCAGAGCTCAATTTAATACGAAACTAATAAAATATAAAACTTCATTATCACATTCATTATATTCACAATTTACTCAGAAAATTGGCATTTTCAAAGAGTGACGGGTGGGAAAGCGATGACGTTATTTTTAATATAGGTACCTTATTCAAAGAATGGGAATCTTACAAATTTGGGTAAAAAAAACAAATTTTGCTGTGACGGTAGGACATCCAATAAGCATTTACTCCAACGCTGATTACTTCTGGACATAAACACGTTTTTTTAACAGCTCAGCAGAGTCCATGAGTTGTACTTTCTTTTTGGAAATATTTTATTTTTTACATTATCACCTTCGATGGCCTTGACAATAAGTAATAATAGTAATAAATGACAGACAGTAATAAGTTAATAGTAAAAACCTACTTTTAAAACAGGCTTCCTAAATATGAACCGGAATCGGATTACAAATACGGGTCTACGTAACCGGAACGACCCAGATTTATTGGATTTGGGAATATGTATGCTGTTCCAATAACAACAACGGGGTTTTCAGATATCTCGACTCCGGCGCCACCTATCGGAATAATTCTTCTTTATTGCATTGTCATCGGGTTCTGAGCCAACTGTGAAGTTTCAAGTCTCTAAGTCATACGAAAGTTGGTTAAAAATTGAATACAAGATTGCACCTAACAAACAAACATATATACACACATACAGAGCCAGTTAAATAAAAGCTTGTAAATATAGAGAAAATGGTGAAAAATAAATAATTCAATAAAAATCGATTTATAAAGAACTATTCTAAATGCTTTACTGTTGTCATAGATTTTAACTAGCGATGTGCGATTAATCGACTAAATAATTTTTTAACTAATCATCAATTAATCCTGATTAATCAAAAAACGTGATTAATCAGATACTGATTGATCAGGTTCTGAATAATTACTGTCTACTCATAAAATGAATGAAAAAATATACATACAAATATATGAGTATAAATTGTTTTCTATATAAAAAATATAGCAGCAATTATTCGGGTTTTTGATTAATTAGGTTATGAATAATCAGTTCTCTGATTAATAAAATTAACTGTATTTTGATTAATAAAATTAACTGTATTCTGATTAATTAAAATGTAAATAATCGGGAAATTAATCACTTTGTTTAATCAAAAATTATTATTCTTTGATTAATTCATTATTCAGGTTTTTGATTAATCAAGTTATGATTAATTAGTTTTCTGATTAATAAAATTAATTAGATTCTGATTAATTAAAATGTAATTAATCGAGAAATTAATAACAATCAATTAATTAAACAGGTTTCGATTAAAAAGCTTGTTTGATTAATTGATTAATCGCACATCCCTTATTTGAACGCAATCTGTGTAATAAATTTTTTGAGATGGGGTGCGGTCTTCGCTGGAATTGCCCATGTGCACATCTTACTACCCACCACTTTTTCGAAATAAACTAAGAAATTATTAGACACAAGGAAAAATAGTTTACAGTTAGCAACTGTATGGAGACGACTGTCCGTATATCGCGGAAAAAAGTTGACGTGATTTTCGTGCTTTTACAAGACAAAACCAGAAAAAAGTAAAAAACATACATATATTACACGATTTTAACAATCACAGACATTCCTTTGACTGTAAGTCCAATACACAAAATATTTTTGATAACATCTGGATATTCGACGTATATACATATGTAGTGCGCCACTAGTTTTTGAAAAACTCAAAAGTATGCGCCAGAATTTTATCCTTCTGCTGCACCGAAATACGCGCATCCACTATGAAGAATGTCAAAAATCTTTCAAAGACTTCCGCCTCGACAGCCTCATTGATGGCGCGCTCCGTGGCGTAGATACAACCCAATGGCTCACCGGTGCTGGTCACTGTGATATTTATATGGTAGAGATTGTTCGGTTGCAACAGCACCGACAACAATATATCGCGTGGCGCGTGGTCTTCAAGCAGTCTCATAATTTCACCATAAAGATTCCGCTCGACATAAGTGCAACATGGATACTCGCTGCACTGACAGTAGGGGCAAAAGCTGGGCGACTCCTTTAGTGGGAACGCACCAGTGTCATGCCCACAGGGTAGAATAGAACTGGGCGCGGAGCTGGTGTGGCTGCTTGCCGGCACGCTTGATGTATTCTTCGGTGTCACAGGGACGGTTGATGGTGGCGAACTTTGTGTGGCCTCATCGATGAAGGGGCGCCAGCCGAAAGTGGCATTGGTTTGTGAGAGCTTATCGGTGTGATCGACAGTGAAGCAAGTTTGCACTGTCTCCGCCTTCATTTGTGGACGTGGTGGTTGTGGTGCGCGCGTAACCACAGTTGGCTCTGCAGCTGTTTCGCATTTGTCAACTTGGCTTGCTTGCTTTTGCGCCCTAATAACTTCTGCTATCGCCTCCGCATGACGATTCTTCAAATCGGCAAGCAGTGAAGTGAGTTCACGCAGTTTAGCGGTGAGCGTGGTGCAGCGCAACATATCGTCGGGCGGTATAATTTCAGTGCGCATTCTGCGTAGCTCGCGGCGTAGTTCGTTCACTTGTAACTCCAAATTGTGTATGCGATTACACTGATGTGCAATAATTTCTTTGGTTATGTCTGGCGGTTTGGGTTGTGTAAACGGCTCGCGTGGTGTGTACTCCTCCCTTTCGTGACAAGGCAAACGTTTCTCTTCAACTGGGTGACAAGGTTGTTCGGGCTCTGTTACGGCTGGCGCCGGCGGCGGTAGCGGTTCGACGGTCGTTTCTCGTTGTCGTATCCTTGGAAAGGGAAACATAGATAGTGAACAGGGTCGTTTCTCCACACATGGTTCTCCTGACGTTTTTTTATCAGCGGAACATGACAAACCCAAATACTTAGAGGGATAAGCGCCAAGACCAGCGCCGCCGTCTTGCGGTTCATCAGTCTTGTCAACCGATTTGTCTACGCAACCTGGCGGCTTCTTGGCTGCTGGTGGAACTAGCGGAGGCGCCGGCACTGCCCTCTCTTCCGGCGCATTTTCTAACTCTCTACGCAACTGTTCACGATCTTTTGATGGCTCTCTGGGTTCTCTCTTCCTTTCCTTCTTTACTTCCCTCTCCCTTCTTCGCTCGGATTTCTTTTCAATAGTCGCATGCTCTCGTGGACATACAATGCGGCATTTTGTTGGCATTTTTGTGGAATTTTTTTCATAACAATTGTGCTCTAAAAGGCGGTAAATTCGTTCATTTTTGCATTTTACCGATCCTTGGCTATCTGTGTACTGAACTCTCTTCGCCGTTTTGTCTAGCTTCACATTTTCCTGTCCGGATTGCAGACATCTTTCGTGGTCTCTGGAAACTTTGGGTTTATTTTCATTAGTTTTCGACAGCCCGCCAGCGGGGAGGCGTATCTTTTGATGAGAGGGCGAGAGCGTAGCATTGTCGCCGTATTCATATTTTGGATCGATAGTGATGAATTTGGAATTCGTTAGCACGCGAAAGGCGTCTAAAATAGAAACGAGAAAAGCAATTGTAAGCGATTTTAAAAAAAGTCTAGTGTGGGTAAACATTTTTGAAAACAAAAATATAAATTGAATATTATTTTTCGATTTCAAAGTTTCCAAAGCAATTTGCAGAGATTGGTCGCTCAGTTATTGCTAAGGTGATGTTACTAGATCAGCTGATTTTGTGTGTGTGTTTCGCCTCACAAATTGTATGTCAAATTATAAGTTTGACAGTTGACAGCTGCCAATTAGGCTATTAGTTTCTCTAAAACTGAGAAAATCTTTCTTAAAATGCCACTGGTCAAGTTTTTGGATACGCTGATTACAAATTGTATGTCAAATTAATAGTCTGACAATTGACTGCTGTCAAACGGACTGTAAATTTTTCAAAAATTAAGGGCCAATTTCAGATTAAAATTTAAATGGCACTTAATTTAAATTTTCGATTGTTTCTCAGATAGCATTTCACTTTCGTTGGGTTTCAGATCAACTGTATTTAAATATGTCAAACAGGTGGCAACACTGTTGCTTGTTTCTTGAAATTTTTGTTGCATTTGTGTGTTTGTTTACGTTTTGTGCTGAACTGCTGATTATGATCTGAAAGTGAATTTTTGAAGTTTATCAACAATCCTACTTAAATCGCTCATCTGAAAATGGTCAAAAATGCCTAGTGGAAATTCGGTATAAGAAATAACACCAAACTGGAAATTACTGTTGGATTTGTAATTTTCCAGAAAGCTATCAACTCTTAACGGTAACAACAGTCGAATTCGTTGAATTCGAACGAATTCAATGGTTTTCCCAGCAGATATTATTAAAAATACTAATTAGTTTTGAGTTCCTTGGACATTTCTGAATGAGGACGACTTTATTCTGGCTAATTTATCACAATTTTCAAATATGACTTTTTTGTGTAAAACATGATTGGGGACAAATACATAAACAATTGACATATTTAAGTATATTATTGTAAATTAATGGAAATATTTAAGCAAATAAAAATTATAAATATAATTTTTAAACTATTTTTACAAATAAAATAACTAATTTAGGACACAAAATTTAAATTACAATTACTATTTCCATGGCCTATCATTTTAATGGTTTTAAATAACAATTTTTTAGGCCCGTTTTCGCAAGTAGTTTCTAAAATCTATCTGCTCTTTATACCAGGGACCGAAAACAATAGTTTGTTTTTTTTTCGATGGCATAAAAGTCCGAGGCAAAATATTGTTGTAGAAGAAAGATATCAATGTTACTTTGATCTCAGGACCTCCTGGACAAGAATGCTGAGTGCTTTTATTTTTCGAGCTTTTTGGAAAAAGTCCGATAATAACTGAAAAATTCGCACTTTTGTTTTTTTACTCTAGTAATAACAGTCAAACTTGGCCAATTATTTTTAAGGCCGAAATAATAAGGTGCTTTCCTAATAATAAACCAACCGCTTATCCGAATAAAACAAATTTCGTATTAGATGAAAGAGGACTGAAGTCGTTGGTTTATTATTAGGAAAGGACTTTTATTTCGGCCTTAAAAAATACTTGACAAAGTTTAGCTCTTATTCCTGGACAAAAAAAAAATAATAATGTCCGGGCTTATCAATTATTGTATTTCAAATAAAATGAAAGCCCAAAAATAACTTTTTTTAATTACTTTTATTATAAAAGTTATAAAAGTCCGTGTCCCTGCTTTAAACACAAATTTTTTTTCCTGAAAAAACTCTAAAGTATGCACATTAGTGTGGTCATTAGAAATCGAAACAAGGATTATTTTTAGTCTCACCCCCTCAATCGGTAATACCACGGGCTCAGATAACACATATAAATTTTAGTTCCGATTGGAGACGTCTTCATAGGGTAATCTGAACTTTGGCGCCTGTGCGACACGCCTTAACCGACTCCAATCGGGACCAAAATTTATATGTGATATATTCGACTATAGTAGCATCGACATAGGGGAAGCGTTTTAGGAAATCTGAGGTAAAGATTTGCTTTCTACATTTAAGGACCATCCTAATGTACATACATATTAATGTATATCATTAATATCATATAATGAGAAATTATTTGGTGAAATCGTTTCGCTTTACTTCACAAGTAGTAGCACGTCATTGAGGCTTACACTAAGAACTTACAAGAACTTACAAAAACAACATTTAATTAAAAAATAATAAATAATAAGCCGAATATAATAATTTAAAAAAATATAAATACAATTTAGACTGACTGAGACTTTTTCTTTTTCAAAATCCCCTGTAAAATATTTACGGCACAGTGAAAAACACGCCTATCAAAGGCGCAACCTTTAATACAATTATTTGCGTATTTCCATTTTCCTTATACATAAATTACACAGGAAGAAAATGTTTTCAATTTTGCAATTTAATTAGTTGGTTCTAGTCAACGTATCAGAATGAACAATATATCGAGCCCTAACCGCCAAAATAACGTAAGCGACTTATTTTTCAAAATTTTCGTTTTGATGCAGAAATGCATCTAGATGCTCTAGAAATATTTCTGCATCAAAAAGAAAGTTTTGAAAAAAATGTCGCTTACGTTATTTTGGCGGTTAGGGCTCGATATTTTTGAAGGAAATTGAAGGCTCTTCTGATTTCTCTATAAATATACTCCACCAAAAGTTATAAAAGGTTAAATTCGAACATTTTCAAACTTGCACTTTGTTATACTAGCATTATGGAAAAATTTGTATATTAGGGCGGAGCAATTTGATTTCGAAAAAATTTTATGACATATTCGAATTCTACGTTTGATTCTAAGAAAAAATTATAAACAAACTATATACCAAAAATGACGTTTGACCCTCCCAATTTTTAAACGAAAAATCAGTGTATTATAATTTTTTCTGAACGAAATTAATTTTTCATTTAAAAAATTTTATGTTTTCTTCGTATTTAATACCTCACAAAACCGAGAAAATAGAAAATTAGGTACAAAATTTTTTGGTACAATGAAAAATAAATTTCGACCAAAAAATTTACTATGTACTGCTATTCTATTAAAAATATGGAGGGTCAAATGTAATTTTTGGTATATAGTTTGTTCGCCATTTTTGCTTAGAATCAATCGTAGAATTTGAATTTGCTATACAATTTTTTCGAAAATTTTTCTCCGAAAACATTACTCCGCCCTTATGTATATATCGTTAAATCCGATACGTTGACCTAAAAACGGGTTATGAAATTTAAAAATTAAAAAAAAAAAATTTCCTGTGGAATTTATATGGAAAATAAAAATTTGCGATGAGAGACTACTAAATCTTATATACTAAGGGATGCGCTTTGATAGGCATATTTTCTCAAGGTCCCGAAAATATTTCACAGGGAAGTTTGAAGAAAATACCGCCGATTTTTTTGCACTAATCTAATATATACCTATAATACATAATTATTTATCCCCCAAAGTACATTTCACATTGTCGTTCATTTCTCTTATTTGATGCAGCACGCTCTCCATTTGCTCTTCGGTGCGATCGATATTATCCAGCAGATGACTGATATAAGCGGCTTCCTTCTCGATGCATTTCGACACTTGTTGGCATTTTGTTATGTCCGATTTGCGAACATTAGCAGCGATGTATGATTTGTACTCATTTAAATCTTGACGTTCGTACTAAAAACAGAAACGAAGCAGAAGAAGTGATTACATAAAAGGTCGCGAAAAAAAGCATAGACACAAAGTAAATTACGTACTCTTTTGGGACAAACACCATACACATTTATCTAAGCTGGATATTTTGGGGTTTTTGGGCATAAACATTAGCACATCCGAGAAGAAGAATTTGTTGTTGCTTTTAAGTGTTAAGAAGGGGGGGTAGACATGCAAAAGGATTAATATTAAAATTGTCAGACATATAAGTACATATAGAAGCGGTCTCTAAAACAAATTTCATATACTTCATGCCACTTACCTTTACAAGCTCTGCATTGCGGAATTCCGTATCATCAATGGCTGGATAAGCGGATAAGAGACAGGAGCTGGCTATATTATTCAAAACTGCCAACATTTCCAGCTCATTTAGCGATTTGTGCACAATCATTGTCTGATAAATTGTATTGCCTACAGTCAAATAAGTCTGTATGCCCGGATACAAATTGGAGTCCAACTTCTGTGTATCCTTGTAGCGCATAATGGTATAAATACAATCGGAGATGCTGCGGCTATACTGCAGCAGCAGCCATGTATTATCTTCTGGCGCTATTCTGGCATCCTTTTCAATATCGTCCTGCAAGCAGCAACAAAAGAAAAACCATATTTAGTAAAGGCATTTCCCACACGCCCACACCACCAATTGACTTACCGGCTGCGGGAATGTGCTACGTATCGCCTCATAACATTTCACTTTCACTTTAATCAGCTCATTGTCCAACCGATTGGCGTCATTGCTGCGTGTCAACACATATCCCTGACACATACGCACGCCATCTTTCACGTAAACCTCTCGACAACTATTTTGCTTCGCTTGTCCCAACACCACTGGCGTCACATCATTTTCATGCATTACACGATGCACTAAGCGATCTGGCGCTGGACGATATTGTACCAAGAGATATGGCGTAGCTGCTGCTGGTTTCAGCCGATCCGCCTTTAACCATTCCTGCATATCTGCCTCAACCAGTTGTATGTGATCGGCAGCGGCCAGTACTTGGCCCGAGAGTGTATCTTTGCCCAGGTTAAAGTGCACCGCATTGAAGAGAAATACATCTTTTGGATCTTGATTTATTATATCCATGGCGTGTATGATGCAATAGTCGCCATGTTCTGCTGCTGAGGCAGCATCATTTTTCACCAGAAACCACGACAGCCGACAGGGTTCAATGGATGACAATGCGGCAGGAGAGGCTGAGGTTGAGGCTGTTGTTGATGCTGAGGTTTTCACCTCACTGATGCGTTCCAGTTCATCGCTGCTGTTGTGCTCATCGGAGCTATAGTTGGGCGGTGGATCCATTGTCTGTTTTTTTTATAGTTGTTGTCGCGACTCGTGCTTTAATGAGTCTAGTTAGTTAGTTTACTTAGTTTGCCCTCTGCCTTAAACCTTCGTTAGCGTTCTACTAATAACTCACTCTCGCCGCTAGTTGCTTTTATACTAAACATTTTCGTGTTATGCGCGCTGCCTGCTAGATTCGGCGAGCGCTCAGAGATGTTGTTTTGACAATACAAAGTTAGCGGGTTTTCCATGAGTTGAGTCGCTTTCTCTTCACACTCTTTTACGTGGTACATACATATGTACATATATTTAGACCTCAACAATAACAAAATATGTACTAATTTTTCCACTTCGAAATTTCCGCGATTTGTTTGGCACTTTTACCTTTCCTGCATTACAAAAGGCATACAAGCAACAAAAACATATTCACCACTTTACTGGACCTTTAATATCCCTCTACTTTTTGTAGGCGTGCCATATACTTACATATGCATGTACATATAGCTTATTTAGTTCAAAAGTGTCATAATCCAAAAAATATAAATTTTGAGTTGAGTATGCAGAAATTACCGCTACCTGCAGCGATTACCGGTAGCTCAGTAACAAAACGTGTATTCATTTTTTTATGGGAGTGTATGTAAATAAAAACAAATTTTTCAAGCCGCTTCTCGAGTTTTTTTTTTTTTTTAGTTATGACTAGAGGTCGGATTTGTACGCAAAAAATAAGCCTAAAAATATGTGCCATCATAACTTTAAACGAAATACACTCAGCGTAAAAAATACGAAAACCCCGACGTTTTGACGCTTTTATTTATTTATATTTTCCATTAAAAATTTCTCTTTTTTTTATATAATTCATTCAACAGCAAAAACCACAAAAATTAAGTTTTTTTAATTTCATGCAGAACTCGCGAAAATGCAAGAAATACAAAAAAAAAATTTCTTCGAAATTTAAAAAA
>NW_023458560.1:64328455-64341260 GCF_013731165.1 Rhagoletis pomonella
GAAACCGGCTTCTAATTAAAATTTTTGAAAGTAAACTTCAAATTAAATGTAATTTTAAAATTAAATGTATAGAATTCTTTGACTATTTAAACACTGAAGACGGAAATGATCTCATTATTGCTATTCAAAAATGTTACAAATTTAAAATAACTTATTGACTCCTATGTATAATGATGTGTACACTCATGTTAAAATGAATAACACTTTTATTTTTTATGAACTATATTTTATTTATATGTATACCAAAATATTGTTAAGAACAAGAACTTTGGCGTTTTAAATTTGTTTCTGTTACTTACATTCATAATTTTGCTTTGAATAAAAACGTACTGAAAAGTACTGATTTTTTTAGAATGAAAAAGTCTAACGTACTGATTTCGCGCATAAAAAATCTGGCAACCCTAATCTAAATTTACTTGGCTAAAATTTAACTTCTGAATCCCTGAAGTTGGGAAGGTTTAAAAATGGGCTCGCCATATTTGACGACGGGAGGCAAAACTACAACAAGTGCCATTAAAATATACTAAATTTCTCCTTGACTTAAGGTCAATTTTGACCACTTTGTAAAAAATTGCATGAAAATGCTGAACTTTTGGGCCTTTCGAGGAACGTCTTTCTGTTTATTATTTCGTCTTTCTCTTTGAATACAACAATTTTGCCTGTTTAAAGCAAAGCAAAACTCCGTACAAATCATAGGAATTCGCTTTTAATTCAAAGCTTTCTTACTATTTTGGCCTTTCGGTGCTTCTTTTGGACTTAGCAAATTTGCCGTTCATTGAGTATGAACGAGAAACTGTAAAACAAGGACCATTATCCTTTTCAAAAGCGTGTATTTTTTATTTCTCTAGCCCCCTGTATCAAAATATGAGTTTTCAAAAAAAGTGGACTTAGCAACATTTCACTCTAAGCTAGCGATATTTAGTTGTGCGTTTGCTTTTATTATTTTCCTTTTTGCAACCAGAAAAAAAGTCATGCAAAATATTTATTGTTATGACAAATCCGTAGCGAATTCCACAACTGAAAAATATTTCTCAGAAATTTTCTTATTTCACGCTACAATAGCTCATAACGCCACATACTCGTGAACAAATGAGAAAAATCATATTTTGCCGCAATGAGAAACTAACAACAATAGTTGCAGATGTAACTGCTTTTGAAAATAAGGTTCTTTAAAAAAATACATGCGTACATTTAAATAGATATGTACATACATGCGTACATATGCATCTAACCCATAACAATCTCAACGCGTCCTTTCCATAAAGCATTTTAGCGGGTAACACCCACACAGGTATGAATAGAGAGACCAGCACCAGCGTAGTTATTGCAAGGTAAACACGTACATATGTATGTATGTAATTAGCTATTTCAAACGCTGAAGTAGACGAGCATCTTATCTACCTACTTTTTTAAATGCCATTCAAGCGCTCACACCTATGTATGCAGTGCAGCGGCTAACCAGCGCCGAAGGGGTACGTGCGATTTGCATAAGAGCGGGACAAATTGTGGCGAATGTTCTGGTCCTTGAACAAATTCTAAATACCTGTTAAATGCGATCACATTCAACTGATTCAGTTTCGACGGGACAAAAACAACTGTATAGCGCTTCTTTGCTTTAAAAGCGCGTGGCATTTGCACTTGAGTGTCATTCTCATTCGAACACTTGAATTGTTAGAAAACTAAGTTGAATTTTTAAAGCGCGAAAGATATTTAAAGTTGCATATAACGAACCACGAGCCAATTGAGGAATTTGATAGCTTTAAAAGGATTTTTGTCGAAAGTAATACTGAGGTATGTAGTAAAAAAAGTTTTCGAAAATTTTAAAAAATATGGGTAAAGAAAAGAAAACATATCTAATGCCGAATTTCCACTAGACATTGAAATTACAAAAAAAAATTTAGGCATTTAAAAAATGCCTCACGGAAATGAATGTAATTATTCGTTTTTAACGTATCTAATGACTTGAACTTTTTTAAGGCCCAATTACAATTTTTGATATTTCATGCCAAGTGGAAATCCGGCATAAGCATATATTTCAAAAATTTACAGTAAATTTAAAAATAAATAAGCTCACTTCTGCTGTGTTAATTAATTTAGTATAATAATATTTTATAAATATCTCTGCTTTCGCTAATTTACTAATTCAGACATTCTTTCTTTTATCTTTTACAGCTTGAAGAATCTAGTTTGCTAAACTTTATTCGCACCGGATTTTCTGTGGAGCAAAAATTAAAAATAAGGAAACCACAATAGATAAATACCGAAAAGATGTCTCATAAAAAGCTTCTAGTAAAACACAGTGGCCTGTTGAATAAAGAAAATCGTACGCCAGACTTAACGCACATGGATGTATCGATATTTGAGAAATTCATCGCTGCGGTTAGACAAAGCTCTACACCCGCACAACCACCACTGAGAGAAGTCGCCTCCAGCAGCCATGCACCCCAAATAAATAATCTGAATTTCTTCGAAGACACAAGCACTTTCATTTCGAAAGCTAAAGCCTCTAACACTCTGCATGAAGAACAATTACAAGTATCAGAATATCGAAACAAGCTTTTAAGTTACTTAACAGCTATAGGAGAAAATGCAGCACAGCCACCATTAACTGAAATAGTAAGCCACAGCCGAGATGGGCGAGCGCTCGACTTGAGCATGCAAACAGCTGGTGAGCTCAGCATTCAGCCAATAAATCAAACGTCAAACACGCAGAGCGAACCTCTGAACTTATCAAAGTCCATAAAATCCAGCGCCGTAGAGCCATCTGAACAGTCAATTAAGCGTCCAGCCAACGAAGTAATTAAGAAGTCCAACTTGAAGCTCTACAAAGCTGCCAAAACTGTAAAGAAACAACCGACACGCGACACTATGAATACGCCACATACAACTTCAAATAAGGAAATACGCCACGCTTTGTTGATGCACCAACTGCCACCCACACCAGCTGCTTCTCCGAGATGCATGCCGCATAAGCCGACTACTGACAAAGAATCAACACCGCTGAAGCAGGAAATGCACTATAAGGCGAACACACCTTCCACTTCAAGTGCCAGCAGCATCGTATCAGAGCACATGGATGACCAACAGCCGCAAAATTTCACCGTTACCCCACACACAGCACAAAGCAGTTCCATCAAAACCAATCACCGCGCTCATGTGGAGACATCACAATCGCAGAAAATACTAATTAAGGTTTGTCTCAATATGAGTAACGAAATTAAACAGTTGATCGATGCAAAGACTGTAACGGAGTGTGGCTTTGAATGGGTCGTACTCGGTCAAAATGGCACCAGAATAATGAAAGACGCCCTCTTCAATATGAACTGGTCGTCCAGTGGACCTGCCATAACGCGTAAGATTTTGGTGTTGCTATTCAGTCGTGAAGTGCTATCTACGCATACGCTGTCCGGCAGACCCTCACCGGCTTTTATCAACCTAAATAAGCCAATCAAAGGTCGCTTGGATCCATTGATTGTTGGTGATTTAATTGAATTCATGACACTCACTAAAGATATGTCATCCAGAGAGGTACGCAATGCGATAACTACAAAGTGTGCCGATGAATTCAAGATGTTGCGTCAACGTTTGGTAAGTGAACAACAGGAGAATGCGAGCAGGAATGTGGAGGAAATCGAGACAATGAATTAAGCGAGAATAATCGAAAGTAGACGGGAAAAATAGAAAATTTACAATCCAGTGAAATCGAGCGGAAGAAGAGAGAACAGGCAAATGACGTAAACTTGAGAATTTGAAAACCATATGTATGGAATAACATGGTCATGGATGTCCGGTTCCCAAAAAATGCGTCTCTCTGCACATACCGACGCGGGATGATCAACTACGCGCATTAGCGTATTGTAATAATGATAAATGTACGCACCTGACACTGACGTAGGATGGCGTATGACTTCATTCTGAGAATAAAAAAAAAAAACAGATAATAAGCTTGTTTAATATACAACCTTATGTACATTAGTAAAGTTCTAAATATCGGAAGACATTCTATATGTACATATGCTTATTCTTAATACGTAAGTTACTTGATCGCAGTAAGTTTTGTACTAAATACTTAGACTTTGGCATAAGAAATCGCGTCCCAGACACATTTTGACTAATTTCATTTACTATATGCTGAATAATAGTAGATTTTTTCATCACAGTCAACAGATTCATTAATGTAAAAAAATTTGTTTATAACTGAGAGATACAATTTTATAAAAACATATTGCATTTTTTATTGTTTGCACTTACAAGTGATATTTTAGAATTAGTTTTAAGCGCGTTCCACGTGTTTTAAAAATTATACCAAAAAAATCTGTGACTACGCTTGTACAGTATATTTTATCGTCCTTGTAAGTAAGTTCCTTTCTAATTCTTTGAAAAATTCTTTTATGTAATAAAATTAAAATAACAAAACGCTCCAAAAACGAGCAAACCAAATTTCATTCACTTTATTATTATATATTTATTATTGTTTAGATTTTTTACTCAAGATAAGCTAAAGTTTTGTAGGAAGAAGAAGGACTTTAACTGCTTTGGCAGAAAACTCAGAATTTCACTTAGAGTATATTCGAATTTACTACGGTATTGCCAACTTTTCAAAATAATAAGCACTTCTAATAAAAAACGATTGTCTATCTGTCTCCTAAATATTAATTTTTAATATTTTTTGGATACTTATGCTTAGATATTGACAAAACCCACTAATAACAATAATTTTATAGTGAAAAACTGTTACTATTCGAATAATTTCGGTTAGTCGATTTTCAGACTACTCGGTAGTGAGCAGTTTGGCGAAAGTGAACGGTTAAACGTTGCTAATCGTCTAGTCGGATAGTAAATTTTTAACAAGAGTAGTAATACCTATGGCGGCTGCTGTGATGTGTGGTTAGCAGTGCACGCAAAAATTCCGCAAGGCCTGGGATCGAGCCCAATTTCCTACTAACATCAAAAACAAAACAAGAGAACACGTTTTTTTTTTTCTAATAGCGGTTGCCCCTCGGCAGGCGATGTAAACCCCTCCGAGTGTATTCTGCCATGAAAAACAGCTGCTCATAAATTTAAAATCGCCGTTCGGAGTCGGCGTAAAACTGTAGGTCTCTCCCCTTTGTGTGACAATATCAAGACGCACGCCACAAATCGGAGGAGAAGCATGGCCAAACATTAACATATTGTCTTAGCGCCAATCTATTATTATTATTATTATTACTAACATCTATGTATTTTTCGTACATACATTACTCTTCATTTGAATAGCGCACCCTTTTTATCCTTAGTATTTAGAGTTTTCTTTTTGTTTATTTAATATTTATTATTTTTTAATGATTTACATTAAAAATTATGTAAATTCGATTTAAAATTTTATGCAAATTAAAAAAAAAAAAACGTCAACATAGGGGTACCAAGGGGATCAACAGTGAGTGAGGTAATAATATTCTAAGAAAAACTTTGGGTATTTTTAGAAAAAATTTCAAAAATCAACGCTAGTTTCTAGCCACTTGAAACTTGCACTTTATTCTACTAGAGCTGCATTGGCTACAAAACTGCCTATCCGAAATTTTTCTAAAAATATTATTAACTTATTCACTGCAGGTCATTAGGATAGCGCACCCCTTTGTTGATGTTTTTTTTTTTTTTGAAATTAAGTATAACTAAGTAGCCATAAGTACAATGGTTTTTTCAACCAAGTTATTGTTTGGTTTTTTCATGGTTAATACACCGATTGTAAGAAATATGATTCAAGTTGAACATTTGAAAACCAATTCGTATGTCTGGCTGTAGTTGAACGTGCAGAGGTACTTGCTTCCACATAATTTTTATTTTTTTTTCTGTTTTTGGTTTTTGCTAATCCCGTCAGAGGCAGCGTGTTAAAATGATTATAAAAGTTTTTGTTTTGTTTTTCCGAATCATGAAAAATAATGGGGTATATTCTTGTTTTCGTACGAATCGAAAATTTGAATTTTTTGTATACAAAGTGATAGGAAAATTTCATGATTTTCGATTCGAACAAAAACAAGAATACGCCTCAATATGTGAAGTGTAGACAATAAGCGTGTTCAAACGAAAAATTCACCAACCAAAAGTTCGGTTAATGTAACCAAATCATTGCTGAAAATATGAACCAAGGCATTGTTAATATTAATCAAAAATCACGTTGATGCCTTTTCAATTTTTGGTTGATTTTTCTCTCAGTGCAGTATTAAAACGACAAGACATGTATTGCTTAATTAAATGTTAGGCGTTATTATTAACCACTTCTTCAAGGGAGAGTTTAAGCGAAAATTCATAACTTATTTAGCCAATAACACACCGAAATAGGATCTAGTTATTCGAAATTTTCCCTCACTATATATGCATGTATATGTGTTTGTACATTAGGGTGATCTAAAATAACTAACCTAATAAATTTATGGCCTTAAAAGGCTTTATTTACTGAAAAGAAAATTTTCTGATTTGGAAAAATGTATATTCCAAATTTAAAAGGTGCCAAATTTATGGCCTTAAAAGGCCTTATTTACTGAAAAGAAAATTTTCTGATTTGGAAAAATGTATATTCCAAATTAAAAAGGTGTCGGTGGGCATTTGAAATTTTTCATGTAAATAACATGTAAAAATAATTGTTTTCATTAAAAATGTTATGACTATTGGATCGTTTGAGGCACAAATTTTGTTGGGGTATATTATTGTAAGGCATTAAATTCTCTAAAAAATTTCCCCGAAGTTGGTTGTTTCAGAGACGATTAAGAGTATTGAATATGTTATTGATATTGCCGAAGGAGGTGTAGTGTTGATACAAAATTGCAATCGAACTTTGCCGAAAGAAGAAGAACAAAAGCAATTTATTTTGCATGTAGTGCAATTATATTGCCAGCAATATCCTAATTGCATTAAATTGAATTTAATTAACAAATAAAAAAAATGAATGTTTAAAAATGGAATAAAAAATAAATAAATGGATTAAAACTCTCTCTCTTTTTCTGACAAATCTAGTTTATAATCAACATTTTCTCCTATATGAACCAACTGCCACCCACACCGGCTGCTTCTCCGCGATGCATGCCGCATAAGCCGACTACTGACAAAGAATCAACACCGCTGAAGCAGGAAATGCACTATAAGGCGAACACACCTTCCACCTCAAGTGCCAGCAGCATCGTATCAGAGCAGTTGGATAACCAACAGCCGCAAAATTTCACCGTTAAACCGCACAGAGCACAAAGTAGTTCCTTGAACTTTAAGCGAAGCAAGCCTACCAAAACACCACCAGCGCAGAAAAAGATAATAAAGACTTCCCTCAACATGAGTTGCGAACTCAAGCAGTTGATCGACGAAAAAACTGTAACGGAGTGTGGCTTTGAATGGGTCGTACTCGGTCAGAATGGCACCAGAATAATGAAAGACGCACTCTTCAATATCAGTTGGTCTATCAGTGGTCCTGCCATAACGCGTAAGATTTTGGTGTTGCTATTCAGTCGTGAAGTGCTTTCGATGCACACGCTATCTGCCAAGCCATCGCCGGCCTTTATGAGCATAAACAAGCCCATCAAGGGTCAGTTGGATCCACTGGTTGTTGGTGATTTAATCGAATTCATGGCTATCACTAAGGATATGTCATCCAGAGAGGTACGCAATGCGATAACTACAAAGTGCGCCGATGAATTTAAAATGTTACGTCAACGTGTGGAAGGGCGACAGGAAAACAATTTTGGTAAGGGTATTGCAAAGTTGGAGACAACGAATTAAGCGATAAAGAAAATCGAGGGAAGCAAGTCCAGCCCATTCGTGAAAGGGAGTGGCAGAAGAGAATATGAGAGAATTAGCAAAATGAAAACGAGCTTGGGAACTTGGTTCCTAGCCATGTGCTGCCACAAATAAATTCGAGTTAATTTTTTCATCGCTTTGCTTCGCGATCCTGACGCTAATTTATTTGCACAACTGTGTATTGTATTTGAATCTAATACGTAAATTTTTGCTTTAAGTTTATTGAATGTGCAAGTTCATATGTGTTTGTATAAAGAAAAGAAAAAAATCCTGTCAATTACTAGACGTGTTACCTTTACTTTAAGTTTATAAAGTTTCTATAATTCTGACAATAAACTTATTTCATACGGAGATACCAAAATTGCCTTGTTTACTTATTCCATGTCAGTTTTAGGGAGGTCCTATGGGCTAATCTTGACTGACTGCAGGATTTGATTAGAGACACCGGGACAGGTTAACTAAATAAAAGCTTGCAAGAATACACTGCTTGCGCTGACTCCTTCAACTCGTCGCCAACGGATGGAAAACGATTAAAAGGAATATCGCTCACGAACGCAATGGAAGGATCAAATGCAGAAGAATTTGTATGTGAAAAGATTTATTTTTCTTGTTAAAACAATAAAATCCAATAATTGAAAGAAAATGGTTAAAAAAAGAAATACAAATTAAAAGAAAAATAATAACAAATTAAATTAAAAAAAAGAATAAATAAATAAAATAAATTTCTAAAAAGTAAATAAAATTAGAAGCAATTCCTTTTTTACACTTTAAAATCTAAAAATTAAAAGAAAATTTTATTTAAAAACTAGAAACAAAAATTATTTAAAAAAGAAAAATAAATAAATAAAATCAAAAAAATATTATTTTTTAAATAATGACAACTTGGTTAAATTTAAAAAATAAATTAGATTAATCACGTAAAAAACTATATAAAATAAGTTTTTAAAAATTAAATGAAATTTAAAAACTGAAAAATTAACTTAAAAAGTAAAAAAACTTTAGTTAAAGAGAGAAGAAAAAAAATTCCGCTGTGCCAGGACTCGAACTGGGATCTGTCGACTTACACGGCTGTACTTTGCTCACTCGGCCATTGCTACTGTTGAAGTGACGCGAGCTAAGTGATATATACCTTGTTTATACCAACACGAAAAGTGCTTTGACCCAGTTCGCTGTGATTCAAAACGGAAGCATAAACCAACTTTCAATACGCTCAGAAATTCAAAAGTGTATTGACTCGAATTTGTTTTCAAATCGACTTTTTATTTCTCACATCGGTTAGAAAACAAGAGTAAACACATCAGTCATATGACGCGAAGTGAAAAAAGGCTGGTTTTCTTTATACAGCCCGTTTTAAATTTGAATTATTATTATAACAAATTTGAATTCGTGTTCTCTTCCATTTCGGTCCACCGCGCCAATTAATTATTTAAAAAATATCGAATAAAAATAACAAATTTTGTTAACTTTTGAATACGGTTTCAGCAAGTGCGCTATAACAACACAGGTACACAGGCTTCAAAGAAATATGTGTTGAGTCAAATCATATTTCTGTTAATGCGGTCCTTGGGTAGGTATAAACAAGGTAATAGAAGTGTTTTCTCTCAAAATAGCTTTCAAATGAGAGAGATTTTTTTCTAAAACTTTTGTTCTAGAACTTTTGTTCTTCTGAAAGACTTTTTACTATCTTAGCCCTATTAATGTATTTGTCAAGTACTCACTTGGTCTGGCGTCACAAAGTGCTTCAAAACTGGAATTTACTGTTCATAATTCACTGGCGCCTTTATTTTTAAACGAATTTGATTAATTTTCTCTTTACATGAAAGCTAATCAAGCCACCAAGCAAACAGTTGAGCCCGATTTTAGTGCAAAGTGGCGAGAAAGTTGCAATTTTGAAGAAAATCGATTCTCCTTATTCCAGTCAATAAATGTTACTTAATAAAAAGTAGTTGAAAAGAATTGTAGGGTTCGCCCAAAATGAAAAACTTGAAATGTTATAAAAAAAGTTCACCAAAATTAAAAAAAAAAAACAGTTTTTAGAAAAACGTTGAGTATGCAGATTCATACATCATTAAATTTTAGCATGATAAAGTGCGAGTGGCAAGTGGCTATGAGGACGCGTTGATTTTTAATAATTTTTTATTGCTAACATATCGAGCACAACTCTATGCTAAATGGAAAATAAAAGCGTTTGTTTTATTATTAAAAATCAACGCAAGCCCTTAGCCACTTGCAACTTGCATTTTAATATACTAAAATTTAAAGATCTATAAAACAGTATATTAGGGTAGGGTTTTTATAAAAAGAAAAAAAAATCTATTTTGGTGAAAAATTTTGTATAACATTTCAAAACTTTTTTTATTTTTCTTTTCGTTTTGAGGGAACCCTTTGTCTTAAACTAGTCTTTATTATATAATAATTATTAACTGTAACAGGAGAATCCATTTTCTTCAAAATCGCAACTTTTTCTGCACTTTGCACTAAGAAATGTAATATAATAAAACGAAAATTAAAAAATCAGGTCTAACTGGTCTCTCGCAAATTTTATTAGCTTACATAGAAAAAAAAACCTTCGAATTTAGTGAAAAATGAAGGCTCCAAATTCTGAACACTAAATGCCAGTTTTGAACCACTGTGCGTCGTTTTGTTGAGCGCTGGTGGTGCAGTTTGGTGCATTATTGCGCTACTTTCCTCCATAAGCTCTTCTTTAGACTACATTTGAACTTATTGTCATTGAGGTTGTGCCCGCTATTCTTTTCGCTATTTCGTTTCCATCTTTTCCCTTGTAGCCTGGTGCTGGTGCCCAAAATAGCTGATGCTAAGTTTCTACATATATGCGCTCGCTGGCGATGATGAGACGCGTCTGTCATTCTAGGCGGACAAAAGTCTCAAAATCGAACTCTCCAAACTACTTTTTCTTGTAATTTTCACAACAACTACTTTGTAATGTTAGAACCCATCTGGGACTTACCTGTCGTCGCTGATGTTAATTCTGGCTTTGCAATGTAATAGTAAATTCTTCTTGTCAAAGCGTTATACAAGGTCAGCATTAATATATTTGTATATATATTTGTACGTACATAATACATTTTGGGACATTCACACACATTTACACTGACTCCAGCATCAACACTGAATTTAATTGCTCGTCTGTACATATTTGCCAATTAAACGCAGTCTGCGTTAAATTTTCGTAATTCCGTAAATATATACTTGGGCTATTTGTACAACACCTACAAAATAGTCATTAAAATTTTTATAAAATTTTGTGGTGAAAAAAAAAATTATAAAAAAATATAAATGTTAGTACAAAATTAAGCAAAATTAGTTTGAGAGTAAACATTCACTTGAAATATTATTCAAAATTTACAGTCGGTGTTTTAGTATCACAAACTTTGTTAAGTGCGCAATTAATGATTTTTACTGCAATATACACGTTTGCACTAACAAAAACCACAAATCTTCCAAGGAGGAAAAGGCAATTTGACATAACGTGGGAAAAAATTAATTGGTAGAATTTAGCTGGATATCAAAAATAAGTAGAAAGAGTATAAAAATTGTTCCACGGTAAATATTTTATTAACATCAAATTGATATCAACAGAGATATGTATCAAATCATGCTTTTTAGTTCTCATATAATTTTTACACCCTATCAATTTCGAACACTTCCTTATTACGACAAATTTATTCTGAACCCCACACCATCCCACCAAACTTTGGTTATTTGATTTCCTGTCGGCGGATCTGCCATTTTCCTGCCTCCGCTCAAATATTCCCATTGTTTGCTGGCATAAAACACAAATGAATGTAATTACTGCTGTCCATTCTTCTTGTTGGCAACATTGTTTGTCAATCGACGGCTGAACGGACAGCAATAAGCAGCTGCTGCATTAAACGAGAAAAAGAGAAGCGAAATTCGTTGGTCATATAAACAGTGTTGCCAGAACTTTTTGGGCCGACCGGCTAGATTGGCAAAAAAAAGCGGCAAAAAACGGCTAAAATGTTTTAGTGAAATTTCACATAGACTCTGGCAAAAAACGGCTAAAATGTTTTAGTGAAAATCCACATGCTTTATTTAAATAAATCGCAAGAAACGAAAGACTAGTTAACACCATTAATTTATATCGAGTGTATATTCCTCATCATCAAATGAATCACTATTGTATATATCACCTGAATTCATTAATTTTAAGAGATCGTCATCTACAGTAAAATTATGGCAGCATTTTTCTTCACGTTTTAAACCGTATCTTAAATATAAAATAGCGTTTAACGTTTTAACGCATATTGGATTTCTTTGCTTAGTTTTTATTATATTCATTGAACTAGGGATGTTCAAATAAGATCGGTTTTTCCGAAAACCGGTTTTTTTGAATTTGGTTAATGATCTTTTTCAGTCTTTTTTTTAATTTAGGTGTTAATCGTTTTTTTTCTCTAAAACCGAAAACCGAAAATTCGGTTTTTACGTTTCCCAGCGATGGATAATTATTTTGTAAATCTTCGAGATGAGAATAAAATTTTACGGCGTACCAAAAACTCGAAATTAACTACTCAATTTTTTGCTGATCTGGTAGCTAAGCATAATCGATTGTGAAGTCGATTGTGAATATTGTAGTTTACTGTTCACTGAGAACAAAACACCATTCAAAACTATTACAAGTATGGCGCCTACAAATAAGAGAAGTTCTTTGTGGTTACATTTCACAGAAAACGCTAGCAAAGAAGCAATTTGTAAATTTTGCGGCGTGTTGGTGAAATTGGGATTATGTTTTTATTACAAAAAGTTTTTGTTTGTTAAATGAAGTTTGTTTTTGCTTAAATATGCCAAACGCTTTATTATATTTCTTATTTTTTGGAAATGAAGTTGTTATCTATATACAGGGTGTCCCAGAAGTAACGTGCCAAACTTTAGGGGAAGGTAGGTGGGTGGGTAAGCTCACTGATAAACAAAAATTTTTCAGGTAAAAGTGTCACCGTTTTTGAAATATTTACATTTTTTCGAATTAAAAAAAATCGTGCCTTTTCATGTGTTTTCTTTAACTGCA
>NW_023458560.1:64341660-64344172 GCF_013731165.1 Rhagoletis pomonella
AAAAAAATTTACTGAGCTATAACTTTACATTACATAAAAAAATTGCTCATTTAATAAAGATTTCAGAAAGGTGCCACACTTACTGTTTTGAATAGAAAAAAAAGTTATAGCCGCTTTTGTGGGTAAAGGACTGAGACACGCAAGAATGTATTTAATAGATTTAAATTGAATTTGCTCTTGTTACCGTCAAATAACATGCTAAATAGTACAAAGGTACATTATTACCTGCTCCTGACATTATTTTGTGTTACTTACCGGAATTAGTGAAAGTGGATTTTGTGAAATTGGACCCTTCAAACATTGTGTTATTAATACTATGACAGAGAACACGCAGTATACCTCGCATGAATATGCGGATATTCACCTAATTTACGGTGAAGCTTGCTGTAATGCCAGAGCTGCTCAAAGACTCGATGCAGAGCGATACCCAAATCGTCGGCATCCGGGTCGTGAAGTATTCGCCCGGACTCATAGAGAAATATATGAAGGTAAGACTTTTACACCTTTCTTGTTTGCTTTCTTGTTAACTATCATTTTTCACTTTTTAAGGTCGCATACCTGGAAGGCGTGGCGGCGAAACAGGACGTCCTGCAACGGTAGATGCACGGGACGGGACGGACGGGAATACAAAAAACTACAGTTCACAAACCTTTAAAAGACCATCGATTTCATCCCTACCACATTCAACGTGTTCAGGCTCTACGAGAAAGAGATTACCTGGCGAGGGTTAGATTTTGCCGTGAAATGTTGCGAATGCATGAATCAGACCCCAACTTTTTTAATAAAATAATTTGGAGCGATGATTCATCATGCAAACGTGATGGTTAGATTAATTTACATAACCTTCACAGTTGGCAGATAGACAATCCTCACGAAGAATATCGTTCGCAGTACCGGTACAAAATAAATTTATGGTGCGGTATTTTTAATTGTCAGATATTGGGACTTGTGGAACTGCCGCCAACGACCAACTTTCCCAGTTACTCAGAGTTCCTTCAGGAACGGCTTCCAACTCTTTTAGAAGATGTACCCTTAAACCTGCGGCGACGACTATGGCTGCAAAATAACGGTTGCCCTGCTCACTACGGGCGTGAAGTAAGCGCTCATCTAGACGAAACTTATCCTCGCCGATGGATTGGACGATACGGGCCAATCACGTGGCCCGCTCGATCGCCAGACCTGAATCCATTCGATTTTTTCTACTGGGGCTGTCTTAAGGACAAAATTTATTCAAAAACAATTCAAAACGAAGAGCATTTGCGGGAACAAATAAATGGAGCTGCTGCTGAGATAGCCCAATTGGGTTTAAGATCTCTAAAAGCGTCTTTTCTTAAAAGGTGCCGAGCTTGTATTAGAGTAGAAGGTCGCCAATTTGAGCATATTTTATCAATAAATGAATAAATTTTTCTTCAAACAACTCATGCATATCTTATTTCACGTGAACCCATCCTTCACACAAAATATTGATAGATATAGCCCTTGTTATAGACTCTCCTCCGAATTCCGGTAAGTAACATAAAATAATGTCAGAAGCAAGTAATTATGTACCTTTGTACTATTTAGCATGTCATTTGACGGTAACAAGAGCAAATTCAATTTAAATCTATTAAATACATTCTAGCGTGTCTCAGTCCTTTACCCACAAAAGCGGCTATAACTTTTTTTTTCTATTCAAAACAGTAAGTGTGGCACCTTTCTGAAATCTTTACTAAATGAGCAATTTTTTTATGTAATGTAAAGTTATAGCTCAGTACATTTTTTTTCACCCGAGATAGTCAAAGTTGGGGAAGAAAATATCAAAAAGTTAAAAATCCAGAAATAGTCCTAATTTTATGATGGTTCCTTAATATATTTTAACTACATTGCATTTGAGTATGGAGAGGCAACTATCTGGAAGTATTTTAGATAAAAAATTTACTAAGTATTGCCCGGTTTGTAGTTGCATTTAAAGAAAACACATGAAAAGGCACGATTTTTTTTTAATTCGAAAAAATGTAAATATTTCAAAAACAGTGACAATTTTACCTGAAAATTTTTTGTTTATCAAGGAGCTCACCCCCCCACCTACCTTCCCCTAAAGTTTGGCACGTTACTTCTGGGACACCCTGTATATAAAATTCAAATTATGTATGTACCTATAGACACACTTGGCTCCTAAACGAATAAGCCGATCGTAACCAAATTTTACACACGCACTGGATATCTTCCAGGGATGGTCACAGGGTAAAAAATATTTTGATATATAAAGGGGGCGTGGCCCCAAAACGTGGACCCGGGTAACCTTAGGATGTATTTGTTTAATATGGGTATCAAATTAAAGCTGTTCATGAGTGCTTTAAGATAGAGCAATTTTCATATAGCTGGGTGACTAGGGTCTCGAGATATAGACCAAAATGTGGACCTGGGTAACCTTGGGTGTATTTGTTCAATATGGATATCAAATGAAAGCCGTTCATGAATGCTTGAAGATTGAGCACTTTTCATATAGCTGGGTGACTAGGGTCTCGAGATA
>NW_023458560.1:64344182-64386121 GCF_013731165.1 Rhagoletis pomonella
TTCATGAATGCTTTAAGATTGAGCACTTTTCATATAGCTGGGTGACTTGGGTCACGAGATACAGACCAAAACGTGGACCCGGGTAAACTTAGGCTGTATTTGTTTAATATCGGCATAAAATGAAAGCTGTTATGTCAAAAGTATGCGGAAGCAAATAAAAAAAAAATTAAAAAATTCATGAATACCGTTTTAGTGAAAAATAAAATTGAGTAATGCGGACAGTTCTTTAATCTTCTTTAATATAAAAATTAATATAAAAATAAGTAGGGTTTTCCTTCCTGACGCTATAACTCCAGAACGCACGAACCGATTTTCACGGTTTTGCATTCGTTGGAGGTTTATAGCTAGGAAAATTCAGGAAAAATTTCAATAGAAAAGTATATGGTGTGTGAGTATCCCCCACGAAAATAAGTATGTTTCATTTAAAGTAGATGGTGCCGGTGCGTGAAACATTGTTTAACAGCTATTCATTGTACTTTGCTCAGTTAATTTCATGTGACACTAGCGAATACCCGGCGTGCTTCGCTGCGCCTTAAAAGTAATTTTGTTTTGTTACTCCCTCTCACAACATTTGAAAATATTATTTAATATTGCTGTACATATTTGTATAGTAGGGAGATTTTTTCAAATTATATAAATATACGTTATTTGAATATTGAATCAATACACGTTTGAGGAAAGGGTGCGATAGTAGACTCCAGTTATAAGATTATAAATTAAATTTCCAAGAGAAAGTCGGTTCTTTACATATTTTCTAATTACCTTCGAAAATATATTAACTCAAAAAAAAAATAAACAATGCTTCATAGATCGATTTTTTTAAATCTAACTTCATAAAGTTCTTTAAAAATATTTTGTAAATGAGGCCATAAGAGCTTAGGGGGAGAGTTACAACACAAAAATACATTTAAGGCGCAGCGAAGCACGCCGGGTAATTGCTAGTACAAAATAAAGCAAAAATATTGTTTTAATTGATTTGCGTTGCACAGCAGTAAGTAAATTTTAAAGAAGAAAATATACCTATAGGCGAAGTGAAAATTAAGATTAATTCGATATCGACTTTTTTTTGATTTTTTCAGTGTTTTTATAATTCGGTTTTTTTTCGGTAAACCGAAAAGATCAGGTTTTTAATCCAGTTTATTTAAAGGTTTAAAACCTGAATGAAAAACCGTGATTAATCAAAAAACCGATTTTTTGAAAACGGTGCCCATCCCTACATTGAACTAAATATTCGCTCTACTTCTGCATTACTTATAGGGAAAACAAGAAAACTAGGTTGCAAAGGTCAGCAAAAAGGTTTTCTCCTAGGGCATTTCGAAATTGATAAACTTCGGCCCAAAATTTTACAGTTGAGTCTAAATTACTCCAGGTATGTAACGTTAACCGTTGCCATTGCATCTCTATGGATGTTTTTTTGTCGGCATTATATTTGTGTTTTTGTTGCTCTAGTTGAACAAATACTTTTGGTTTAATTACTCTTAATGCATTTCCAACCGAAAAAAGTCATTTTTTTTAGTTTGGCAATATTTGTAGGGAGGCGTTGGCGTATTTCCTTTATTAAAGTGATAATAAAATAGCGACCATTTTCTCGAATTATTTTCTCGGCTTCGTGGTCAAAAGCGTTTGTGCTTACTTTTGTTTTTAAATACTCTTCAAAACTGTGATAAAACTGAGGAAATGGAGCAAGGTATGGTTCCAACGGGGAGCATATAGGATCAAATGTGTCCGCGCTAATAACCACTAGGCAGCATAGATGCGAAAGTAAAACATTGAGTTCATTAAAAATCTTCATTGGGTCTGCATTATTGCTTTCGAAAAACTTGTTTACTTTTTGCACCTGAAAATTAGGCAAATAGTAAAATCGGCAAACTTTTTTTTACAAACCGGCTAACAAATCGGCTGCCGGCTAGATCAAATTTTCTCCGGCTAGTTGCTATCAAAACCGGCTAAATCTAGCCGGAAAACGGCTAAAATGGCAACGCTGCATATAAATACTACTTAGATGTACATATGTATGTATAGTATTCCATACATATGTATACCAAACCCTTACAAAGAACAATTTGTTGGCCCAGACAGTTATAAATCGATAACTAGTGTGGTGGTTAAACAGGGAAAGTGTCAGTGAAACTTTTATTGCTGCTGTTTGCTGGAACTAATGGCTTACTTACAGTTGGCGCTAGATAAATGGACTACCTAATTGGTGGTCGGTTGTAACCCCGTATGCGGGGTTGTTCGTGATCCGCTATTCGAAGACACATTTTTATTGAAATCCTATCTTATTGTAGAATACCAATTTCTCGTGATTAAAAAAAGCTTAACTTTTAATATTTTGAACAACAAATACTTAGATGCCTTTAATTTTATTTTTGCTCAGGATTATTCGTATTTTCGATTTCGCGATCTTTTGGAAGTTTTCTTGATTTTGTCATCTTTCGGGATTTTATTGCCAAATTTTTCGAGATGATTTGAAATTAGCTTTCATAGTTTTCCAAGGACTTTTAATTTTTTTTAAGATTTGTAAGAGGATTTTTTCGCTATTTCCTCCAGAATTTCCGTCAAAATTTCGGAAAATTTGCAACTATATCGGGCATTTCCAAATTTTTGAAGCATTTTTAATTTATTTCTAAAAAATTCAGTTTAAAGTTTTCTTAATTTTTCGTGACTTTTCGGTATTTTATCCGAATTTTTTAGGTACTTCAGGATTTTCTCAAGATTTTTGAGGACATTTTCGTGTCTTTCGGATTTTTTAGACTTTTCTAGAAGTCTTTTTTAGAAGTTTTCTAGTTAAAAAATGCCTCCACATTTATATGTAGTCCTCAACAGGGGATCGAAGAATTGACTATAAGAAACTTTTATTCGAACATACATAGTTATCTACTTATGTACAGTAATGCATGTAGATACTAGTTCACTTTCCAGTAGTATGTAAATGTCTACATATAGATATAGTATGAGCTTATTTACTACTAAAGCTCTTAAATCGCTCTGACGCCCATGTCATATTTTTATACAAACTATCCTGAAAGTAGTTGTATGCATGTGTAGAACATTTTATGTTTGCACATGTGCATGCTTATTAGTAGAAAAGCCGCAAATTTGATATCGATAGCAGAATATGTTATTTTGTCTTCGCAAGTGACGTGCTGGCTTAACTGAGACGGCTGGAAGCAACTCAACTACACTTGCGAAAGTTTGCTGATTGAACGCTTTACTAAAGTAAAGTTTGCAGGCATAAACTTATTTAAGAGCATTTAATATTCTTTAATCGAGTGAAATTATTAAAATAAAGAAAAAGGTAAATAAAACGAAATACTTGCGGCAGTCTTGATGTTCGAAAATTTATTTAAATCGATTTCTTTTCAGCGTGGGTTTGTTTCCATACTCTATAGGAATCGTCAAAATCTAAAACTGACAAATTCGTCTTTTCAGACCCCAAATTTGTGAAAAATGGCTTGAACTCCAATTGGACTTGCGCCAAAGAGGAGGATATACTTAGAAAAAAGCAGAGGTGCTATAACCTGATAGCAACTTTTGCTAAACGTTTGACCGAGCTTTTCTTCCCATTTGTGGTGTTCGTCCTGATTTTATCACACAAGTGGAGGGACCTAAAATATTAGAAGCTTTGTAATGACACTCGGAGACTTTTTCTTATGTAGATGTTCCTAGGAGAAAGGATCGAGCCCAGGTGCTTTAAAGCGGTAGCAAGCACCACCAACCAGTCAGCCATAGAGGTCGCCTCGTACAAACTTTTAATTAACCTTCCTCAAGAGGTAATCATGATTATTACAGATACCCTTTACAAGTCAGTGCAGGTGGAAAAGCCATCTGTTATTTCTACCACTCGGACAGCGCCATGAAATCTATCCACATCATGAAGACGTCAAGTGAATTTAGGCTCAGAAGCTCAAAACTTTCGAAGTTCCTTCTTCTTCCGTACTCATCGTCTACCCGAATAGGACCTTAGATGTGAACAAGAGTTATACTTCTCTTTTTAAGTAGAAAACATCTTTAACAAC
The DNA here is from genome assembly GCF_013731165.1 of Rhagoletis pomonella. Taxonomy (NCBI): domain Eukaryota; kingdom Metazoa; phylum Arthropoda; class Insecta; order Diptera; family Tephritidae; genus Rhagoletis; species Rhagoletis pomonella. Next base: position 64,348,202 of record NW_023458560.1, read on the forward strand.
TTCAAATGCGCGACTTTTTCTCGTTCACCTTTAGCCTTCACTGTCTCCTACTCTAAGCTGAAAAGTGCTGGGCTCATTACCCTGGTTTCGAGGTCGACGTTGTTAATGCCATCTAAATGACAGATCTGTTATGCTTTCCTATATCGAAGTGAAGAAGACACATGAAAATGAGTCACCCTGTAAAGTTGAGAAGCTGTCTCTATCTAAATTTTGTATGCTCACAAGATAATTAAGACTATATAGACTGATGTTGAGCAAAAGTTTATGCCATATGTTTGACAAATTTCCTTGAAAAAGGTGTAGCCGTTTCGGCGTGAAAGAGCAACAAACATATTCACAAACTTTCACATTTATAATACAAAGATATAGCTGTAACACACACGGTTGGCTGTTGAACTTTTGACTCTAGTTTTTATTATTGTTGCAGTAATTTCTGTGGCACTCAAGTTGAATAAGTTCCAATGGACAATAACTTCATTACGTTACCTCCCACGTTACAGCATATTTAGCCAACTTATTGCAGCACGCCATTAAAATTAATAATTATGTACTTCCAATTAGTTTGCCTGCTGCAGTGCAATCGCATTTGCCGGAATCACCGAGTAATTCAATTTCTTAACTTTTTGCTTTCTACTTTTTGCTGTGCTGCATTTCACTGCAGCATTTAACATCACAGCCAGTGCCTTGCTTACACGTACAACTGTTTCCAATCAACTTTTAATCTAATTTTAAGCATAAAAAGTGAAATTCTTATGCTTCCTCTTCTTCTCCATAGTTGGCTGCTTCTTCTACACTTTCCGCCGTCTCCTATCTATGTTATCTGTCGCATAACAAAAGGCAATCAGCGCTTTTTATTTGTGACCACACAATTGCCATCCATCGAAAGTCCATCTCCCTTAGCTCTAAATTTTTCCAAAGAATTGTGTTCATTAAATGAAATTCTATTCGCCGTTGTGCCGTCAATGCTTTGATGACTTTTATGCCGGGGCGGAGCGCAACAAAAATCCGTTCGCTTGAGCAGACAACTATGACACGTCAGCCAAATGATACGTCAGTACGATTTTGAGATGTCATTTATAGTCTGTGCTTAAGCGAACGTTGACATTGACGCTGCAGGTGTCTCCAACATGCGTGTGGGCGAGTTTATGTTGTCACCACTACACTGCTACACTGTAGGTGTGTATTAAGGCAGCATTTGAGTGGCAAAATGGCGTCAAGAAATCGAATATCGAATGCGGATGAGCACACTTGTATGTGTGTGTGTGTGCGTGTAAAAAGTGCAAGATTTCAATTGAAAATGTATGCGAATGTTTCAATTTCCTGTAAGATTTAATAAAATTATGTATATTGGGTATTGCACGATTTCAAAGGAAGCATATCAATGGAAAAATACGAAGTAAATGTGTGTCTAATAGTCCAGGTTGCATACTATATATATACATATGTATTAGGTTAGATTAGATTCACGTAGCCGCTGGTTATCCTACCAACACACTTAGGCCTACAACTTGGACTCTCGATCTTGAAACTTCTACTCCTCATTGAAATGAGCAGTTGCGGTATGCCCTAAAATTAAATTAAATTAATTAAATAATAAAAAAAATAAATAATATTTACATGCTATACATTCACACAGTAAGTGCGAGATGGTATCAGGCACTTCTTCATCATGGCAGCTTCTACCAAAGTCATTATACAGAAGGCACTTCCTTCCTTTTTTAGAATAGAAGTTAGTTAGTTAGTTCTTGGTTGTAACAGATCAATAAACACCGCGACCACGAAAGATCTTTTGTATCTCTTAAAGAGAGAGTCCCTAGCCCAATGTGGCCAAGATACCGTCTACTTCCCCTATGAAACCTAAAAGGGCCTTGATAGGCGAATTCCTTGTAACAAAGCGTTCAACCACTAAACATTGGCAATGGATCAAACTTGCAGCAAAATAAACTACAAAGAAAGAAGGCAAACTCACCAGATATGGCTAAAAGCTTAACCTTTTTTATAGCAGAATCTGCAAAAAGACACCTATTTAGTCTACATAGACCTTCATTAAACAACCAGGACAATTTAAGTGTGAACCAGGACACCAGGACAATTTCTATAAACCAGGACGTCTGGCAGCTCTATACTAATACGCGTGTTATAAATGGAAAAGTTTGTGATTGAGTGAATGTGTGCGTATATTTGTTGTTCTTTCAAGCAAAAACGGCTCTACGGTTTTCAATTACATTTGGTGCATAGATAGGTTAAAACCGTATTTTTTATATAGGATATCCTTGAAGAGAGTTGCCACCTTTCTCAAAGGTTAAAATCAAATAATTAATATGTTAAATAAAATATAACAACAGAAGGTATTCTAAAATGATGTATTTATGTATTTCGAAATAACTTTAGAGAGAATTGTCATCTGTCCAAAATATTTAAATCATTTTCATTAACAAGTTAAATGAAATATTTGAATCTGGATAGCACGCGAACGAGGTATAAGAAAGCTTTATTTCGAAAATGATTTTCGAAAAGGTTGCCACCTGTTTTGGAGTTAAAAATCAAAAAAAAAATAAATTAAATATTTTTATGGCAATAAAATCGACTAGAGACTAAGAAAACTTTGTTTTGAAAACATCTTTGCAGTGGGTTGCCACCTGCTTGGAAATTCGAAATCAGTTCAATTTACAAGTTTAATGAAATATTTTAGTATGGATGTCAAACGGCTGTTAAGTTGTATTCGAAATTGTTTTTGGCGAAGGTTGCCACTTGCTTAGAAACTAAAAATTTAATTAACAAATAAAATAAAATATTAGGGGTATTCACGATCCGGTGCATATGGTATAGCATGGTGCATAGATAGCATAAATAGCATGATTGTTGTTGTTTCATGTGTTTCATGTGTTCAAACAACAACAAAATTAGCCAATCATGCTATCTATGCACCATGCTAGACAGTATGCACCGGATCGTGAATACCCCTATTGTAATATGGATGCTTGCATCAGTCTAAAAATCCCAGTTATATTTAATGAGAGGTTAAATGAAACATTACAAGGCGGGTATCTATGGAAAAAAGATAGATTAAGTTTTTCTCCAAATGTTTTTGAAAGGTCAATAACTGTTTTAAAAGTAAAATTTTACCTAGTCAATTAGTATCTTGTATCTTACATATTTGCAATAAATTAGTTTGAAAGCATTGACTATGTCCTGGTATATAGTTTTTGTCCCAGAAATATCGATACTGGCTCGATAAAGATAACCATTTGAGTAAAAGCATTCAACTGATCAGCACAACTCTAAGGCATTTGGTGCAACAGTCTGAGGTCCAGCTTTAACATTTATATATACGTTACTTTGAGAAACGTTTGGCGTCATAAAAAAGTTGGCCACGTAAGAGTTATTTTAATTATTTACCAATGCTCTGCTTTTCGGTTTTAAGCGAAACTGCAAATGCTTGCCCTGACTGAGGCGATGCTTTAATTTTGAATGAAGAAATAATTTTCAAATGCAAGCAAAAACAAACTATTAATAAGTCCATTCAAGGAAAATATGTACATACCTACATCTATTGCAAGTGTATGTCAGTACGAATCTAATAACGAATATGAAAAATCATAAATGTTAAACGCTAAATTGAATTTTGTTCCTTTTAGCTTTTTTACAAAAGAACTGTTGAGCTTCTTACTTCCACATGCACATTGAATTGCTGAATTTTTAATATCCGCTAGCAGTTATTACTCTTAATATTTAGCGTAGAAAAATCCAATGCAATTGCTACAAATACATATACATACATATGTGTGTATGCATAACAGAAAATGTGCGAACTTAGCGCCAAAAATGAGTTTGGATAGAAATTTTTTTATGGAAATGAAGATGCAGTACATCGTTTTTTAGAAAGAGTGCAATTGTTTGCATACGTTCTAAATTCTTAACTATATGCATGTACATATGTAAACTAGGAATGTTAATCCCGGGATACCGGGTGAATAATCTCGGGATTTTCGGGATTTGTAATTTGCACTGATGGCAATAATAGAAACTCCATTTTCTTGAACAGTATTGGCTATATTTATTTTTTTATTTAATAATTAATATTTTTTTTTTATAAATTTCTAGCTCATTAAATGTATATGTAATACCGTGCGTTAGTAAATTTTAAACACAAATATCAATATATGCGCGAAACCATGGACCAAATATAGTCAAATTGCGTTCTTAGTTTCTCACTCTGACGTCAGTAATCCAAAAATGATTTTAAAAATTCAGTGAAATGTGCTTAGAGAAGAGGTATGGGTATCAAATTTAAGAGGAAATTCTGTAGAATTTAATCCGATTCGATTTTTTGGTACATAAGGACTAGTAAGTATTAAGAATGTCCTTTTAAAATTGTATCCTTGAAATTTCGCAATATTTGCTTTTGAAAAAATTAAATGTTAAGGACTTATATAAACTCGATAACATCCTCGAATTTCGTTCTTCTAACTTTATCAGCTTAAAAAATTACCTATTCATCCTTGTGAATCAAAAAAATTTTAATTTTTTAAATTCTAAACAAATTTCCTCTTTCATTGGGTACCCATATTTTTATTCTACATTGCATTGAATTTTTGAAATAATTTTTGGAATAAATCATGTCTTTGAAATAAGAAAGTTCTTTAAAATAAATCCTTACGTCAGAGAGAAAAAATAAAAACGCCACTTTAACTAAAAAACCAGGTTTGAAACCCATTTATTTATTATTTATTTTATGGTAGGAGCGATAGAAGAAATTTTTTTCGATTTAAGTTGTTGAAAAGTAATGAATATCTCAGGACTAATCCCGGGATTCCGGGATTCTGATAACCACATCTCGAAAATTCCTGGATCGTAAAAAGTGGAAAAAAAATAACATCCCTAATGTAGACTTTCTGAGTGAACTCCACCAGATAATGAACCACGTATTCGCAATATTGAATTGAAGTGAAGTTTATAAGCAAATTAAACTTAAATTCGAATGAAATGAAAGTGGTATATCAAGCGGCCGGTGCCGCAGGCCAAAGCTAGTTAAACATAAATGAAATATTTATTACCTCAGTTAAGAAACTTAAGCCACTCAATCAGAAAATGATGCTAACATAAAGCCTAAGCACGCCATTACAGTCCTCATTCCGCTAAATTAACGTTTCAAAAAAAAAAACAAGACAAAACAGATGGAAAATAATGTACAACTGTCAATCGAACGAAATTGCCATACTGATGATAACAGTACCTACTTGTGTTTGACAAAAATTACTAACTTATAAGAACTCAACTTACAGTCAGTCGCCTGTTCAATCTCAACATGCCAATTATTCAATTTATACACCCGTCGAAGTGAGCAAGCGGATCAAGGCACATGCGAGCAAACACATACGGAAAGCAACAAAGTGCAATGCATTCCAGATAAGAGATTCAATTGGCGTCGAATCACGAAAGCGCATTAATCAAAAGCGAATGGGAAGCACTTGTCAGCTGGCAGACAAAAGCGCACCGGAGCAGAGCAGGAGAAGCGGCAGCAACAGCAGCTTACATAAATATATCTGTATCCAAGTATGTACACATGTATGCATATGTATAAGTGATGTGCAACAAATGTGCTTGCTGCCACCCACACTATCGCGCAACAAGGCTCTGCAGCTGAAAGCAGTATGGTGAATGCAAGCAATGAATGTGCAACATATTGTCGCATACAATACGAATGCTAGTAGTTAGTATCTATCTGTCGGCAGACAATTTTCTACTGATGCATTGTAAAGGCAAAACCAGCGTCAGCATAACCCACCACTGACAATGACGATTGACGGGAAACATCAATTTTTCCAGATTTGTGCTGTCACACCGCTGATGCATTGCCAGCCGAAAGGAATGCAAGCGACCGTCCCAACATCGCTACTCACGCGAAATGTGAAACGCATGGAACGACGGCTACTGCCACAGCTGTGCTATACCAGCAACAAGAAAAATATTTGCCGCTTTTCGTAGCTCTGATTGCCTCAGAACAACTCGCTACTACTGTCGCTGTGTAATAATGGAGGTATAGCGGCGACATCAGCATTGACAGCGGTGTTAAGGAAAAGAATACATAGCAACAACAATCGTTCGGTGACAATACATCCTGTACAATTGATTTGTTGTTATATGCATATATTTTTTTTTTGGAGTTTTCATTGTTATTGCTTGTATTTGTCCTACTTTTGTTGCATTGAGTGTTCAGCTGTCAGTGCATTTGCAGATTTCGATTTGTCTTTCGATTTTCAGTATTGCCGGTTTTGAGAATTTCCGCTATTCGAGTTTCGCTGTGAATTTTCGTTAAGATGTTTGTTTGATTTGTGATAAGAAAACAATGAAGCGCCGTGGTAAGGTTTTTAGGGGGAGGGACGAGTTTTTATAAAAAATAAAACTTTTAACGACCAAAATGAAAAGTCGCATATTTATATTTATTTACCGATAAATTAGGGGTTTTCATGGCATGAAAATAGGCATGATACGCCGTCGCAGTCGATGTCCAGTACTAGCACGACCCTCTGACTTCTATCAACGTGAGGTTTGCTCACCTGCATCCCCCCGAAGCCTCGCGGTAATTAATAAAAACAAAATTTTCGCGCTTACTTTTTTGCTAAGTTTATGGCCGAGCTTCTCCCCCAAATTTTGGTGTTCGTCCTTATGTTATAACACAAATGGGGATACCTAAAATTTCACGCCACCTCCGAACGGAAAATGGTTTTATGAGAAACTTTTTCAAAGCAGAAATAACCTGGGAGGTTTGCTCTCTCCCGACGAGGGGCGACGGCTGGTAGACAATTTTTATCTAATTTAGATGTTGCACGGACCAGTGGTTGATCCCAAGTACTAAAGGCGCTACTAACCACCCAGTCACAGCGGCCACCTCCCTGTCATTGCTGCTCGTAATATTCACCCAGTTTTTGATGGTGTCCTTCAGCGATGAAGGTGGAGTGTTTTTAATTGTTTGCGGATAAAGAACTTACAGAATATACCTGGTCTGATACCATTAAACCAAAATGATCAGTCCATGGTTTTGGGGATTGAAAATACCTCGACTGCTAGGCTTGAAACACCAAGGAGTGTGTATAATGGACTCGTTACCTTCGATATTTAGATCCTGACCCATCCTGTATCAGTTTTGGCAGCATCAGTATAGATCTTTAAGGCTTTCCCACGTATAAAGTTATGAAGTGACGGTAAGAGTAGCTGAGCACTGAGAGCAGCGCAATGCGTCGCAGAAGAGACTACCGCACAGCAAAAGACGACTGTTATTTAAAGTTTTTACAGAAAATTTCCCACACTATTGATTGATAGTCTCCTCCACCATGCCACTAATGCACAGCTGGTGGGTCTCATCATACAGGTTTCGGCACGGAGGATACCTCTTACTGACCGACCACAAGCTTTGCCAAATATCTGTTTACAGCTTAGAATTTCATCAAGAATTTGAGACCGTTTGTTCCACGTGAGACTTCCATGAGAGTTTGACATCTAGAGTTGCATCTAAATACATTGATTCCAAAATAATTTGAGTTGTTACTCCTTTAAGTGTGAAGATAACGACGCTAGTTTGCTTTCGTTTATGGAAAGCATATGGCATTCAGGCCATAACATAGGACTGGACCATTAAGTTTGAAAAGTATGAAATCAATTACCACCAGAGCAAGGAAGAAAACACATCTCCTTGCAGACAGCTTTAATGAACTCTACACCTTTTTCTACCTGAATCCCAATGATGCTCTTTTTCAGAGCCGTCTCATAATATTCCCCCACTGATAGGTATGTTAATTCAAATATAGAGAATGTGAAGAAAGTTCTAGCGGAAGCATTTGCGGAAGCACTTCCTACCTCCTTCTCATTTCAACTACCTAAGTTATCTTCTAAGATGGGCCTTAATAAATCTGCAACATAATTGAAAAATTTTATAATAAAGGAAGGATTCCTCGGTTAATTGACAAGGAAGAAAGATTCTGCCTTTCCTTAGAAATCCGGATGAGGGTCACCGCGCGGCCTACTTGGAGTAGTAGGTAAATGCAAACTAATAGCGTCTTGCAAAATAGGAGAACAAATTTGGAAAAATTCAACCAATGGAAAACAAAGGGCCCTTTTATTCTTAAGTAAATTTAGCAGAAATTAAAATGTAAATAAAGATAGCTCGAAACACCGAACCCTATGTGAGCACGTGGTTGAGTTCAGTCTTCTTCAGCTACTGATAAGCCTAGTTGATGAAAAAACACTACTAAGTACAAAATTTATATGAAGCTTCTTTTTTAGATTTAACAAATTTAGATCGATACGGTTCACTTTGACTCGATAACAACACAAGTACGAGTACGACCGAAAAGTCTCAAGACATTACTTAGTTGTTTTACATTACAACGCAAAGGCTGCTCATTCTAGCGTTCATCATACGCCCCGGTATCCAAAGTGAAAGCTATTCAATTAGTTTTAAGTGGTTGGTGGATTTAAGTTAGACAAATTTGATTTTTTATATTAAAATCAGTCACATGTGACCTTATAAAGATTCAACAACTTTTTCAAAAACAGTTTTGTTCCAATGTGGACCATTTTCAATTTTATGTAAGAAGTCGCTCGTGCCAAAAAAAAAACCAAGAACGAGACCACATAATTCCCATGTGAAACTAAATAATTATATCATAAAAATGGATTTTGTGTTAGTCTATCGTTAAGATTAACTGAAAAATAAAATTGTTGATTTTTAGAAATTAGTAAAAAAAATTCGAAAATCGTTTTCCTATATATTTTTTTTTACAATAGGGGTATTCTCCAAGCCTAGCAAAACCCTTTTCTGGTGTACGGGTTACACGGTCTGCAAAGTTTTCTCATAGAAAAACCGGTACTACCGTAAAATATATGTACTACAAGACTTACCTCAAATAAATCGAAATTTTTTCCAGTTTTGCAAAAAAAAGTAAACTTTTTTGAATTTTTGTAGACATCTCAAAAATAAGTAACTTAAATCAAAAATTAAATAAAACCAAATTGTTTTGATCGGTTAACGGAGTCTCTATATTTTAAACATTTTTAAGATCGAACTTCTTTTTTTTCGAAAACAGCTAATGTGGCTATATTTCGAAAACTAAATGCCAGAAAGAAAATAAAGTGGATTTTCGGACTCAGCTACCGATTTAATCGGGAATTTGCGAGGTTGGTTCTAGGGTAAACAAAATCGATAATTATTTGTAATCCTGTGCAATCAGTGACCTGAAAAATTTATTTATGTAAAATATTTTGAAACTCCAACACATTGAAAGAGCACTAAATTGGATAGAAGAGTCCAAATTAACGGACTACAATTCCATACCTAGGGCACAACCGTAACCCCATTGCACTGCCTTCAGTTATTTGAGGTTAAAGTTGTTCCTACGCCACTGCATTGAACTATTGACCACTACTCATTTTTTGTTTTTTTTTTTGGATTTGCTGCCAAACACGTTTCACTATCTAATATACAATATTTTACAACAATTTTTTAGTTGCTGTTATTACATTTCTTCTGTTGTTGTCTTTTTTTCGGCTTATGTTCGTTGTAAGCTGTTGCCTTTGCGCTTTCCAGACAATGCTATTTTCTGAGAAAATTGAAATGGAATTGCGATTGATTGACTTCGAAGTTGACAATACTCAGCAGCTCGAAACTAGCACTTACTTACTCACACTCACTTACATTTTCATTGCGTACACTCATAAATTCACACACATATTACATAAATACTCGTTTTTCTCAGCTGCAGTCACTGGCACATTAGATCAAAGTAAAAGTCATAAATGTCAAAAGTTATATAAGTTTCTGTAGTAAGTGAAGCACTGATATTAAAGTCAGCAACAAAAAAGGAATGTCCCAAAAATGGAAATGAAAATTGCGCAAAATATAAATCATTTTCATTCTAGCAGCAATGCTTCGATCTGATCACCACTTGGGCACAGGGAAAAATATTTGCAAAGTGTATGTGGAGCTGTAGTACTTTTGTTGTACTGGTTGTCAAAATTCTATAGTATTTGTATTTTGTGATTGCTCGCAGGTAGTAATCCGCTCAGCTATAACTTATTTTGCAGCTGAACTGAGAACTTTTGGCATGCCTTTTGCCGTTGATATGAATTTATGTAAGCCAAGTTTGTTGTTATTTTATTGCTATTGCTTGTCGCCTGAATATCGAAATGAATATGGTTCCCTTTTTTAGCTGCGTCCTATTGCACTGCCTCCATGTTTTTATATGCTACTGTTGTTGTTGTTGTTTTTCAGTTTTCATGCACTTGACTTTTGCTCGCAAGTCCATTTATGATTGAATTGCGTCTGCTTTACAACAAAGAAATTGAAATCAAATTTACTTCGTTCGAATTTTATTTGCAGTTGCTGTTACTGCATTGCTTGCAGCTTCGCAATTGGAATCCATGCGTTGCGTACGAAAATCTCGAAAGGGCAGTGAAAATCCGCTAAGACTTCAAATTCGGGATAAGAAAGTGCAATCGATTAAACGAGAGTGCAAATTCTTCTTTAAATTTCCACCAAAAGTTAACTGCAGTTAAGCTCTCAGAAAATTTTAAAGATTTTTAACATGGAGATATCAGGAAGGTTTAATTCTTACTTTTTCCTTGTTTATTTTCGATTGCTTGTAAATTTATGCTTTAATAATGACGCTGAATTAAATAAACGTGCTAAGCAGCAGTCTAGGGTAACATTTATGTAGATTAAGACTCATTCAAGGAAGAATGTAAAGTTGAGTATGTAAGTAGAAGAAAGGGATAAAGGAAAATGTTAAAATAAATGTAAAGAAATCTAGAGATAAAATAAAAGAGGTAGGCACATTTAAATACCTACTACAATGGCAAAGGTAAGGATGAATATGTAGATGAAGAAACAAATCAGGATAAAAGTGAAGTAAAGGATGAAAATGAAAAGATCAATAAAAAGATAAACATAAAGATAAATAACCATAGAAACAAAAGTAGAGATAAAGAGTCATAGAGACAAGGATAGAAGGAGAAATGTATGGAACAGAAGAATTATATATACATAATTTGTTAAGTTATGCTATGTTATGTTATGCCATGCTATGCTATGTTATGTTTTGTTATGTTATGCTATAATATGTTATGTTAAACTATATTTTTTGATATAATGTCAAAGTATATTCTGTTATGCTATGCTATGTTATGTTATGTTACATTATGTTACGTTGGGTTATGTTATGTTATGTAATACTATGCTATGAATTGTTATGTTGTGTCGTACTATGTTATGTTGTTCAAAATACCACAGCTCACTTCAAGTCACCTCAACTCCCCTCATCTCACGTCAACTAACCACACATCGACTCTTAATTCACCTCAACTCACCTCATTTAATTTCAGCTTAATTAGATAACCTCACCAAACTTCAACTCAGCTCACCACAACTAATCTTATTTCACCTTATAATACCTCAGCTCGACTCACCCAAAACTCACGTTAATTTATCTAAGCTCACCACACTTAAACTCACTTCACTTCACCTTAACACAACTCAACTCATCTCAACTCACCTTAACTCACTTCAACTAAGCTCTACTCATCTTAACTCAGCTCAACCCTCCTTAATTTTAGTGCATCAGTTTCAATCGCTTGGCAAATACTAATTCATATAAATTCATAAATCCGCTGAGTTATAGCTGGTCTATGTTAAAAGTTTTGCGATTAAAATGAAAACTAATTTTTCAAACTGCGGTAGTTACCCCAAACATTTTTTTTATCTTATTTAAAATTTTCGTGGCTGTTTTTATTTTGTGGATTTTTTTTGCATACAAAATAAAGGAGGGACCAATCACATTGATATTATAAGAACCACTCTAAGTGTTAGTTACAAAGTGGATAAGATATTATTTTTTTTTGCAAATCGCCACACTAGTACTTTGATTAATAAATTCAGGACTTTATAAATAACTATAAAGTAACCACCACGAAATCGATAACCCGGCGTTAAAGCCAATTTGGGTGAGAACTTATTTTGAATGCTACAGAGCAGGTAAGCATAACCCATAACATTGAAGTTGCAATGTCAAATGTGCTACTTCTTTCAGTCGTAAGTAAAATTTACCTTACTCATTTGTCAAGCAGCTTTAGCGGTAAACTAATTTAGTCAGAGAACCAAATAAAAATCACTTATTTCCTGCTGTTCACTTCACTATAAACTCACTATGAGGTACTCATTTCCATTATCTAATTTTGTAACCAAAAGCATGGAACTCTGCAAATAAATAAAATTTGCTAAATTCCAGTACAGCTAGATAAAATATAAACCTGTAGTTCGCTTACCGCATAATGCATCTCAAATGAGCCCACTTGACTTGGCGCTTACAACTCATCAACCTTAATTTGATTGCTCGAAAGCGCGTGCATCTGCTTACATTTTGCTTTGTTTGTCGCTAGCTTTCTTCTCCCTTACGCTATTAATTTGTTTGCCATTTGAAATCTTTGAAATGCTTAGCCGACCTGCAACACTGTAAAATATCTTATGACAAGATTTTGATGCATTCATCTAACTGCTCACCGAGTTCACCTGCTTCACCTAGTTCACCTTAACCGGTAAACTGAATGAATTTTATTGCTTGCCGATTTAAATCATCTCATCCCTGGAGTCTATTTTTGTTCCTCTTTTTTTTCCTATTTAAGTTGTCAGTTGGGCTCGCAGCTATTGTTGTGCATTTGTGTTGCTGTCATTTCTGCCCCCGGCTCACTTGCTTTGGCTCTGCTTAGCTGCGCAGTTTTCTTGCTCCAGCTTTGTAAATATCCTTATTTCCTGTAGAGCACGTCCTTCCGTTCCGCATTTTCAGTGATGTTTATTCAAGTGTTTTGTAAACGTATTGTGGCGATATTCCCCACTACTATTCCGCAGGTATTTGCTACAATACAACGAAACACAACAGCATACCGACGTTTTAGAAATGCTTTCACCTCCGCTTTGATGGGGAGCTGACAAAGGGTTGCGACGTTGATGGTATTTTGTCTATACCTGAAATATTTATATAAATACAATACAACAAGATCGCTTGAACGCATTTCGCTGAGTGTAAGAAATTTCTGCATGCTACATTAGGTGTAATTTATTTCAATAAATCTCAACATACATACATTATGCCAAAAACAGAAGATTTTTAATTTTGGCCATGTCGTTGGAATGGACACCGACGCTCCAGCTCTGAAAGTATTCAACTCGGAACCCGCTGAGATGGAAAGACCTGGTGGTGGAGGACTTGGCTTCACTTGGCATTCCCAATTGGCCCAAAAACTTGGTGAATTATCACTTATCTATCTATACTGACGGGTCCAAAATGGACTGCGGTCTGGGTGGGTGCAGCTGTGTTCTCCGAAACTTCAAATGTCTCTATCGCGTTCCGACTACCGAGTTTTACTAGCATCTTCCAAGCGGAAGTACTGCGAATCAAAAGGGCATGTAAAGAATTAGAAAGGAGTTGCATAGAGTGCGAAAAGCAAACATCTTATCAAATAGCCGTATGGCACTTCTAGCACTTTCCTCACCGGTAACAAAGTCCAAAATAGTCAGAGATTGCAAATGTGCATCAAGCTCGATGGCCGAGTTAATAGAAATTTGCTTCATCTGGGTTCCCGGCCACAGGAACATACATGGAAATAGGAGGGCTGACAAGTTGGCTAAGGCCGGAGCATCTCTTGATGAAACTGCATTTGCAATTCTAAAGCGGTTGAAAAAAGATAAAGTCAAGTAAACAGCCACGATAACGGGACATTAGCCCATTGGCGAACATGCGCCTTCCGTACAACGCTCGGTGCCGTAGCTGTGATCTTGAGGGAAGTAAGGAAATACTCTCTTTGTGAGTGTCCAGCACTCGGAAGTTTTCGCATACAAAATTTTAGGGGGATTTCCAAATGTACCATTACTAGCATAAATATATTGATCAAAAAATCCAAATGGTTTGGCGAAACCGAATCATGGAAGCAGAAAACAATCAAGGTTCTCAGAGAAAGTGGACCTAGGTGGTCCTGGGTATGTGCTCAGGTGACGCTCCCACCAACGAGCCAAGGTAAAGTTTCTGCCAATGTCGCATTTAGTAGGTATACTGTAGACTTTTTAAAGCTTTAAGCACAAGCGAACTTTTGTCGGTATCACGGTATATATATATTTGAAATACTTCCGGTAACTTTTGTTGCAACAGCATTATACTTGTTTGCGATTTCCTACTTTTCTACACACACACAGAGTCGCATTATTTAGCAGCTATTAGTATTGTTTTGTTTTCATTACTTACTTATTTTATTTGTCTTTTGAAATATACTTATGAAAAGATGTAACTATGAATGAACAAATGAATAGTTGAATGGTTGAATGCTAGCTGAGCAACGCTGGCATAATAATGGCTTTTGTCTTTGCAACGGCTCTTGTTTGCTTTTATTCTATTGTTTATTCTACAATTTTGTTGAGTTAATTTCTTTGGTCAACATTTTACTGACATACATCTACATACATACATACATAGATATAACTGTTCAAAGTATAGTGCGTACGAGTATAGGTTGAAATAACTTTCACAAATGTCGTCATCAAATACAGCCTTTACCTTCGCTCACTTTTACTTAGCCACTTAGCCATGCAATAATTACTGACTGTGCGCATAGCAAAAGTCTTCAATTTGTATTACAGGTGTCGAGTTATTTTTACTTCTGCTACGAATTCTGTATTAGGAATAACAGTATGTATGTATATTTATTTGTGCGCATGTTCGTGTGAGTAAATATTTGAATTGTGCTCAAATTCCTTACAAGCCTTGAAAATTTCAATTTCAATTTTCCGCCGTACGACGAGTTAGTAAACCATTACAGGTTTTGGGAGCTTTAGCTATTAGTTTAGCTTAAGTAATTCAATACTGGAAGCGTTCTGCTAACAAATTCCCACATCTGCTCTGAATCATGCCCACAAATGCCTTTGCGTTTATTCAAATTTCAAGTTGTCCTACGGTTATGCTGTCATACCAGGTACTTGCCTATACATACATATATATATACATACACACACATATATGTATGCACACTTAAAACACACATATGGCGGAGTTGAGCGCGTACGAGTATTTACTTTGGAACTGCTGCTAGTGTAAATGACATTTTAAATACTCCCACAAGCAAATGAAGTTCATACCGGAGATTATGAGGCATTACGTTTGTCCTAAAGCGTTGCAGCAGTTTATTAAATATTTTGGTAAGCCCACAGTGCATTTTCGCATTTTGGCAACCATGGAGTGTGCATTGAGAAAATTTCATTTTTGTTTCTATGCCTACGTTAAAAGCAATTAAATATGTAAATTCCAAGGGGTTTTCAAAAGCAGGTAAGGAATTCCTCTGTATTCAGATTTTTGCTGTGCCTGTGTGTGTGTGTTAATATGTATGCACGTAGCTTTTGATGTGTTTTGGAACAAATTTCCGTCATCCCTTGTCAAATTTGGTTAAGAGACACAAGGGATGACGGAAATTCGTCAAAATGTAAAAAAAAAAATTGCAAAAGTCTAAATTTTAAGTTTTTTCTAGATTTGCAATTAAATTTTCCATTATTCAGTAAACCAAGACTATTTGTATAAAAGTTTTTGTTGTAATATTGGAAATGTTTAAAGTTAATTTTCCAAGTTTTTAAATGTAGAAATCTTTTATATTTAAGTTAAAAAGTTGATTAATTCGACTATTTTGAAAGCAGTTGGTGACAACAATTACCATCAATCAAGTAATTTTTCAATATTTTTCGATTCGTAAACATTTTAAAATTTGTATTTCAACTCTAAATGTATACTCAAACCTTCAGTATAAAAATTAATATCAGTGGCAATCCTTCTGAAAAATATCTGTATCAAATAGCTTGTAAATTTTATGTTTATTCCAGTTCAGATTTTTCAAACACCTTCCAATATCCATCTGGTAAGATTTTTTTTTTTTTCATTTTACGTTTTTAATCTTAGCTTTTAAGATTGTCGATAATGCAAATGAAAAATTTTTCTTAGAGAAAGATTTATGAAATATCTTTTGTATATCTTATAAATTCAATTGAATTAAAATTTTCAAACAGGTGGCAACTCTCTTTGATACAAAAACTGTTATATTTAATATATCTTATCAATTCAATTGAATTAAAAATTTCAAATAGGTGGCAACTCTCTTTAAAAATATTTCCCAAGCTAAGCTTTCTTAAAACAAGCTTTGAAAGAAGTTCAAAAACCGCATCAAAAACATCATTATTAAGATTCCGTAGAAAAATTTTAAATATTTTTATGCAACATTTTTTAAGTTTTTTTGATACTTTAAAAAACTATTTGTTTTTTTTTTTTATTAATGGCCTTATAATAATCATATTCAACAATTTTATTGAGCTTGCGGCCGTTTTTAATGAAAATCTGTATGCAGAAAAAAATAAAATTTTACATTTTGGTAAAAGTTATAACTGCTATTTCGGAGATCACCACATCTCCTCATCAGACTTCTTCAACTGGGATTCGATCCCAGCGGCCAAAGCCGGTAGTCTACCCACTGAGCTAAATTCGCCACGATTCATAGAAAATCGCAATCC
Organism: Rhagoletis pomonella; assembly: GCF_013731165.1. Taxonomy (NCBI): domain Eukaryota; kingdom Metazoa; phylum Arthropoda; class Insecta; order Diptera; family Tephritidae; genus Rhagoletis; species Rhagoletis pomonella. Next base: position 64,364,790 of record NW_023458560.1, read on the forward strand.
TTTTTACAGATACTTACTCAATTCGTATCTTCATTTATGACTCTTGTGTATTCTATAGCGACAAATATGCCAATATAATTGTCCACATTCGCAAATAATTAATTAAATGCTACTACTGGCATTGCATCAATAAATCAGTCACAATAAACTGTCATCATAATCTGAAGTTTCCGATGCATTGCTAATCAAAAGCGGCTCTAAGTCGAATCGAAGGGGTAATAGAATTAATTTAAGGTATGCGCTAGCAACAGAGATTCAATGGAAAAGTGCAATTTTACATGCAAAAGTAATTAGACTCCAAGTGAAGCACCGCAGTATGCGGAGGAAAAGCTCTTGATGCACCACAAATGTATCTGAATATTTAAAGCTCAAGAGTCAATGTACGCGTAAGTAAGTATCTAAGTACGCAAGTGTGTAAGTAATTGAAGAAGGATGGTTGCTTGTTTTGCATGGCATTGGTACACATGTATTTGTTGAAGGTAAATGTCAAATTGAATGCTCAAATGGACGAGAACAAATTATTAAGTATGAACATATATCTGCTTGAATGAAAAACATTGAAAGCACAGCCATTGCGGTAACTGTATGTAGATCTACATATGTATGTATGTATGTAGGTATGCACCAAAGATGTAGAATTTGTTTGCCAAGTGTGTTTGTAAGGCAGTGAGCCATATGTAGATAGTATTTGCACATACATACGTACATATAAAAAAGGCGAACATTTGATGAAATAGCTGTACTTAAGGTTGTTTTCGCAAAACCGGAAATGTAAGCATAAATGACGTTTGACTTGCGCCGTCTGCGCTGCCATTTAACTTCACAACTATGACCGCAGTTGAAATGTCAGTGACCACACGACGTTGCTCATACGCCATGCAGGCCATCGGTTATGTGTAAATATTTAGATGCATCTACTACATACAAACAGTATAAATTGTTGCCTTTCAAAATGTGCGCTTTAGAATTTTTTTTCACCTTAGGAATGTAGTGCTGTTACCACAGTTAACATGTCCATTTTATTACACAAATTTCTCTATTCCATGTAAAGGAAATGTCAACTTTACTAGAACGAATGAATTATAATAAACCTTAAATTTACTGAAAAATTTGTATAAGTTGCAACAAGATAAAAGAGATGCCAATAAAGCTTCTACTTACAGTGAGATAAAAGGGATTAGTGGCCTTGAGCACAATGAATAAGCATATTGTCGTCAAGCATATTATACGTCAACTTTGCAAAAGTTGCATTTAATTTTTAAAACAGATGGCAACACTCCTGCATGTAGTTTGAAAATAAAGTTTATTCAAATTCATTTTGTTTGACATCCATATTGTAAAAATTAATTTAACCAATTTTTTACATTGAATTAAACTTTGTTAACAGGTCGTAAACCTGTTGAAACTATTATCAAACTTAAACCATATTAAACCGCTTATTTCTGACACCCAAATTGTGTTACATATTTAAATTATCTAATTCGCTTAATTCAAGTCGAACTTAGTTTTTAACCCTTCGTATACTAGGTGACTAAATCTCTCATGCCATACTGGGTGGGGTTTGACATACTCCATTTTCAAATTATATAAAATCAGCAAATTAATATTTTATGGCAGTTATTATTAAGAAATTTCTTTTAACATGTAATAATGAATGAGTTTAAGTAAAATAAATATTTATTCATATATTTTAATAGGCCTTTATTTAAAAAACAATAACACAAATTTTTCTTCAGCTTATGAACTAATGTCTCTTTATTATTTAAGAATTATTACGAGTTTTAAACCGCTGGTGGAGGTGGCAACCCCCCTACATATAGTTTAGAAATACAATTTTTTTCTGAGCCATTGTGAATGATATCCATATTGTAATAATTTATTTAATCTATCGTAGACACGGAATTTACATTTCTAAACAGGTGGCAACCCTGTTAAAATATTTAAAGACACAACGCCCATATTGTGAAACATATCTAAATTTTCCTATTCCTTTCATTTGAGTTGAATTTGATTTTTTAAACAAGTGTGAACCCTCCTACCTATTATTAAGAAATAAAGTCTTTCCAAAACAATTTCGATCGATATCCATAATGTAGTACATAACTGATTTAGCTTATTAAATAATTTGAATAAATTTTGTAATCGGGTGGCAACCCTTTAATTTCATAAAATTTCCGAGTACCAACTAGCATTTTCCCAACTGGGTTGTTTGCATTTTCTAAATATGTATTTTAAATAACCACAGGCACTTACAAACGCAGTCAGTTTGGTTGGTATATTCACTAAGCTTACAACTTTACGTAGTAAGCACAACACTCTGTGTTTGAAATTAAATTAATACATTAATCATCCTGTAATGCTGAAAGCTCACACCAATAAAGCGTACGAGTACTAAAATTAAGCAAGCTAAAGTTTTTCTTGCAAAAGCTCAGACTGCGGAACTTATTTGTAGCTAGTAAACTCAAAGGAAAGTCAGGATAAAGTGGAGCAAGCTTTTTACATTTAGTTGGAACCAGGATAACGAAATTTAAGCTTTTAAATTCACAAGGTGATTCAAAAATGTAAAGCATTTTATTTTATGGTAAAAGAAAAGCATTGGTGTTGTGTTAGGATTTTAGTAAGTAATTTTTACTTCGTAAAGTTTAAAGAAATTTCCATTTTATTATTGCCTTCAGTGATCTTAATTAAAAAAAAAAAAAAAAATTCTAGCAAGTTTCGTTAGTTGGCCGAATATTAGCATTGTATGTACGTACGTAATAGTCTAAGAGCCAGTGAACAGCAGACTGCATGTAATTTACCAAAGCTCAAATTTTGTGCAGTCGAGCCCTAATACCTCCTCTACTTGGAAGGGAGACTAACTAAGCTCGGCAGCGGTCCATATTCATGTTAATAGGTAACTCATACGCCATGGCATCCAAAAAAACTTTTGAGATATTTACATCAAAAAGTGTCTGCCATAATCAAATGACCGCCATATTTATCTGCCATTATTATTTTCGAATAATAGTACCATTGAATGTTAAAATACTGAAATTGCAGACTTATTAAAATACTTTCGAAGTTGGTGTAAATTTGCTACCTTTGCGACCTGCGTGGACCGCTGCCTGGCTTAGTTAGTCTCCCTTCCAAGTAGAGGAGGTATTAGGGCTCGACTACACAAAATTTGAGCTTTGGTAAATTACATGCAGTCTGCTGTTCACTGGCTCTTAGACCATAAGTGTAAGCTACTAAATTAAAATCAGTTGAGAAAATGCTTTGTTGTGCTGTCAATCTTTAAATAGTTTATACCTGTGAGGTCTCAAATAGTCTGGCCCGGATGAAAGTTTTTCCAAAATGTTCAAAAAATTACCTACCCTTAACAGTATGTGAAAATGTAGGATGGTAAGGTGTTTCGGTAAAATTGTTCTGGACTTATTTTATGCGAATTATTTCAAGAAACCTGGTATTGGACAAGTCAAGTGAAGCCAAACCCTCTCTCAAACTGGTCTTTCCGTCGCTGATCCCACCAGCAGACTCCGACTGTGGCTATTCGAGTCATCGGAGCTACGTAATTTTAATTCCCTGCACTATGTCCAAATCGTTGTTAAGCTCATTCAGCTCATCGTTGCACCGTCTGCGGTATTCGCCAGCGCCAAGGCATAAAGGCCTGTGAAGCTTAAATTTAATGTCTTTATTCTTTAAGTCTATGTTTACAAACCATTACGGAATAGATATAGATAGACATATACCTTAGGGTTAGTTTCTTAATAGCGAAAATGCACCTTTATAAAATGTATCACTTTTGAAAATAGTTTAAGAAGATAATTATAAAAAAAATTGGCTTAGGCCACTTCTGTTCTTATAACAGAAACAAAAATATACATTTTATTGTGATTGATATTTCAAGAAATTTAGATGATTTAAAGACATGTAGAAATAAGTTTTTAGATAATTTTGAATGTTCTTGTACAGCCTTATGTCCACATTGCCATTCACCATAAAGTAAGTGATAACCGTTTATTTTATACACGGGAAATGTGAAATATTCAGGGATCTTTGGAGAAGTGTTGTGATTTCAATGAAGATGGTTTTGTAGACCATGGGTATTTATCGAAAATCCGGTGAAAAAAATTTTCGTTGCCCTTTTTATTAAAATTTGATATTAGCCATGATTTGGAAATAAACGCGACTTATGCTTTTCATAAAAACATTTAAGCCAGATTAATGAGATCAGCGTTAAATTAAAACGCGTACCATTTTTGATTGAATTAAGTGCTTCACATATATACATATATACCTCTCACTATCACGTATTTGTACTCACCTCATAATTAAATAATCCTCACACATTTAACACCACACAAATAAGCTATGAACCCATAAAACTTCAAGTTAAGTGTTTCTCTATTCGCCAGTAATTTTCGCACCAAATTCTCGAATTATTTTCTATGCCCATTTTCTTTGCACTTTCAACACGCATGCATATGTATTTGTTTTACGTGTAAAAAACACATAAAATATCCGACTAATCTCTTTGATTATGCACGCTTGTTGGTTTATACAAACAAACTTCGTGTTTGTATTGCGTACATTAAGTGATTGTTGCTGAATATTAATTTAGAGTACCCGGCATTATGCTAACTTGTAACGCAACTTGCTCTAAAATGCTTTCGAAGTATATGTAGACGCACCGAAACGGATGCAGGTAGTGGGATTACGTGTGGTCACGTAATAAAAATTAAAACGACAGTTAAGCGATTTTAATGTAGTACAATAAACAAATAGGAAATATGGCACGGAATGCAAGGCACGAAAAGAAAAGCGACAGCTCCCACAAAAAAAAAAACAACAGCGATAAAGGATTGAAAATCGGTGCCTGGTTAAAGTACCCTTGTTAGACGCTGTTAAATGTTGTTCAGCATATGTAAATAAAAATTTTGTAATAGCCAAAATAAGTTAAAACAAATCATCCGACCACATGCTGTTCTACATACATACATGCAAGAGTTAATTCCCAGGCTTATACATATGTAAGTATGCATGTAGTATGTGTACTTACCCAGTGGGAAAAGTTATGAGTTCTTGATTCTATAACTGCTTACCTAGTATGTAATCAGAATTCTAATGTACCCAAAAAGTCACAAAAACTTCATACTAAATCGCTTATATTTCTCGATTGCTAGGTAAATTTCTGGAAACACAGAAGCGTGCATATATATCGATGGTCCACTGCAATAATATCACAGCTCAAAATTTCATATTTTTCAGTGGATACAATTAAAGATTTTGTGTTTCGTAATTTAGCAATAATATGTTTTGGAACGTGATTATTCCGGATTATTTGCAGTCATTCTGTAAGCAAAAATGTGTAAGATTTCAAATTTTGATTTTTTTTAAGATTTAGTAAGCATTAGGCTGAAAAATTACGAAATAGGTAACAACGCCTATGTACATAGGTAAACGAAAATTATTCGAATCGTATTACTGAACAATGGCACAATACGAAAAGTGTCGATACTTCACATAAAATATTTACTTACCCCTCGACATTTTTGGACTTATACCCATTTTTCACGATAGATCCGAGACAGGTGTTCAACAGTAAAGGTTGCCTACTTCGGTTCTGTGAAAAATGCCAAAACTGCGCCCCTGTAGGATTGGTAACAACTAAGCACATAACGATTTACCATAGAAAAATATGATTATTTATAAACCTAATCCGCTATATAACTGAAAAATATGAAATTCTGAGTTTTGCCTTTATTGCCGAGGATGAATAAAATGCTGAACCCTTCTCGGAAATTTGTGTAATACATTTTAAATTTAAAATTTCGGAACTTTGGCAATCTTTCTCAACCTCAAATTTATATTTTCGAAACCAATCGAACACTGTGTAAGCTTCTGTATAAATTTCCAAGTCCAAATTTTTTCATACAACTTTTTCAAATTAAAATCACAAAAAGATTTTTTAGAAAAATTCTAAGCATGCAGTGTTATAGCCCATTCAATTTTAGTATAGCAAAGTGTAAGCTTGAAGTTGCTAAAGAATTGCATTGATTTTTGGAAATAGAATTCTTTAAAATCAACATCTGTCTCCCTTCACGAGACTTCCAGTAACAATGCCCAATTATATATTTTACCATTTTTTATAAGTCCACGAAAAACCCACGAGGCAATAAAAAATCGTTAGTGTTTACAAAATGGTAAAATAAACAATTGGGTATTATTATTGAAAGTCTCCTGAAGAGAAATAGAGTTTTCCGAACGAATGATATCGATTTGCAAGAATTCTATTCCATTCCTACGTAAAATTTGTAGCTTAATTTTGTATGGAAAACCGGTTTATTTACGAGGTTTATACAGTTACGAGGCATTCACGCGTTTAGATGAATACCCTAATGGAAACTTTCATGAGCTTTGAGGCAGTTATAAATATCATCATATCATATCATTTAATTTTTTTTAACAAAAAATACAGTATTTTTTCCATTTAGAAAAATCATAAGGCGTGAGAGCTTAACATTTTACAGTATTAGATTTGGATTCGAATTTTGTTTTACTAGCAAAGTTTTTTCTTACAGGGGCGTATGTCTGTACATACAAATATTATGCTCTTATGCTCTGCATCTTCGTAAATGAAAACTTTAACGCCAAATATGCACTATTCACCTCATTTGAATACTAATAAAATGAAGTAGTTGGTTTTCAAATGAACATAAATGCTGAGGAATATTTTTCTATCTCGCAAAGTATAGCAATCATCATGAAAACTGTGATGAAAAATTTATATCGCTATAAAGCTTTTATTCATGAATTTATAATTTACTTTTGGTATTGGTTTTTTTAGCTGAGATAGAGAGTGTGGAGGGGATTTTTAATAATCAAACAACATTAAATTTTCTACTATCTATAAATATTAAGAATGCAATTTTGAATGAATTTAAACATTTTGCAGCACGATGGCCTTAGATTTGGTTAAAATTGTGAACATAGCCTTATTTAATATTAGTACTGACTGTAGTAGACTACATACAATTAAATTTGTTATCGTTTGTTAACACTGGTGTTTCCAACCAAATATTTTTACACAAATGACCAGCCATGGTACGTGGGTGTACTTGCACACAGATTTATAGTTAAAAATATACTGTAACCCAAAATAAATGTCTGCATTGAATTAGCGAGGGTGTGCGAAGGTGCTGTCAAGCCAAATATAATTTTATGAAGGTCCGGTGCATTTAAATGTAAAGGAAGCATCCAATATATTCCGTTATATCTAAGGAACATTCCAGAGCACATTTGAACTGAATTTGTATTGTTTCACATGCTCGTGGTATGTGAATATTATTAAACTTAAGAATTGGGTGTACAACTGTGTTTCCGGCGTTTTTTTCAAAAGTTCTGGCTCTATTGTATTTAACAGATTATACCTTTAAGATTCAAAGTATTGTCCATCACTGAAATTTACTTCATCCCAATTTTCTGGCAGTCACGAGTCCCGCGTTGAAAAAAATCTTTTGGCGCGATGCAGGTTCTGCTCAACTGTTTATTATAGCTTGTTTTCCAATAGTTTTCTACTAAGTTTTTGTGAAATAAAATTTTTATGCGACATATATAATACACGAACCACATAATTTTTGTATACAGGTCGTTCCATTCTTGTCCTTTTTTCAGATGCATACTTTTATTAGTAAACAAATATATATTAACGCATGATTCTAAAGGAAATTGGTAAAATTTTCTGGATCTGGGAGGTATTTAACAATATTTTTAGGAAAAAAGTTGTTCAAAAAATAGGCGTAAAAAGTTACCCGGGTGCCTGGTTGCTTACACAAGGGTTAAGATCTATAAAAATAAGGTACCGTGGGTTAGGTAATAAAACAAGCTGCACAACTATCTGCTTTAACACCTTAATTACCATCCATATCCTCAAAAATTTTCAAACCAACAATATCGAGTCCTAACCGCCAAAAAGACGTAAGTGACATTTTTTTTTTGTTTTTGTTTTATGCAAAAATGCATTTAGATGCTTTTGGGAACATTTTTGCATCAAAAAGAAAATTAAGAGATAATTTCGCTAACGTCTTTTTGGCGATTAGGGCTCGATATTGTTTTCTCCGGGAGCTTAGAGATAATGCATTTTCGAAGATACTTAAAACAGCAAAATGACGATAGCTAGGCTTTGTGCTACGAAATGAAAAGACTGCTCCAGCCCCAATAGAAAGCCTCTTCTTCATTGGAAAAAGCGTGGAGAGAGACTAAGCTTTTAATTACCTTAGGTTAGTAATATGAAGAAATAATTGACGTCCTAAGTAGGTTGCATAAAATTTCCTAAGCTTTTGTAGAGCCAACGAACGAAAAGGAAGTCAAAAGTGCTTACGAGATAGTGACGTCTTGGTGGACATAGTGATGATGGAGATTCTGTATGGCGCATTTAGTATGTATGTATGTGCAATCATTCACGTACTTATGTTATTTTAACAGCATTTTCCTCACGTAAAATTTGCCTGCAAATTCTTCGACGTGTGTAGGAAAATTTATTAACTTAAATTAAATTTCTGAAATACCGAAAATACCATTTTGCATATTAAGCAGCCTTTAAATTGTAAGCAACTTAGTGAATAAGGACTTCCAATAGATCTTTATTCAACTAACAAACATTTGCCTTGTATATAGGGATATTAAAATGTATTAGCATACCTAAGTGAACTAATCAACGCACATATGGACGCTTGCTTTCCCATGTTACGCCTATAAATTTTCTCAACATGCTAATTACAGACAAAGTACACCACGTGGCAGTTTAATTTGTCATTTTCGCGCGCTAGACACACCTACATATGTATGTATGTATGTAAGTATGCTCAAAGTAGGCAAACAAACCGAGTGTGGGCGGTTTTAGTAAATCTAAGCTCATTGCAATAACAAATAGTTAATGCGATTACTCCATGGAGTACCCACATCTTAGCAACACTTCCCATTAAACATCGTGTAGAGATTACGATCGTTCAAACACGATCAATTGTTGGGCACACCAGAGACACGAGCCAGTCTGTTACTGCATTACAGAGGACCACAACAGAATCAGTTCTAATTGCTAATGAATGTATAAAAGAGACGGCGATATTCGCCAAGCATATAGCAAGTTGCGAATTGAATGAACGGCATTTGCCTTAAATCCAAAGCCTTGATAAGCAGAACTCATCATTTGAGAAGGCTCGAATGTTCCACCGATTAGCGCATGGAAAAGTACACACTTTTCTGGGAGAAAGTTCCATAACACTGTGCAATAATTTCGAGGGTCATTGTCTGGGGGCGGAATGATACCCATATAGTAAAACCTCAAAATCGTTTTACATACTTTGGTCAAATTTCTTTGCTATGGCCATTTTAAATTTGCCATATTTTGCCAAGTGTCTTTAGAATAAATGAAAAAAGATTTTGAAATACATATCGGAGAGAAATATGATTTTTAGGGACATTTAGTAAAATTCTACGAGGAATAATTTTGTAGAACATTTTAACCCATTATTTCCCTCACAAAAGGGTCATTTTGGCTCTTTTTTTTTTAGATAGTCCGAATAAAATGGCATTTTGCAGGCCGCTAAAGGGTTGAAATTTTCTATAAAATTATTTGCCATAAAATTTCACTAGCGGTGCTCTCAGACTAAATCTTTCTACAAAGAATCTGTACGTCCACAGAAACTAAGAAAATATGCACCAACTTTTTATGCTTTATTTTATATTTCGTTTGTATATACATATAACTCTTGCTCTTTTCGGGCCTTATGGTTTCGGAAAATGTAAAATCAGCATCGGAATCATCGCTGTTCAGAATCTGAGTCACATATGAGTCCACGTGTCATTCCAATGCGGGCTCTACTGCGTCATATTGAAATTATTCATGATCAAAATCGTCGTCCTCCGCTAGGGCAGGCCTTGCCTTGCCGTTGGTGCGGGGGCTTAGTCGAATCACAATCACAGACCTTATCATCGGGTGGTATTGTAATCGTGTCTCTACCTCCGGGTACTGGGCTGCTTGTGAGCGATGACCAAGAACTGCCGACCCCCTATTCCAGGGTGTTATTCGACACCGTGCCCATTGGAAGATTTGCAGCCAGGGGGTTTACCAGACCGGGGGCGGTCAATTCTCGTTCAATGAAGTGGTGAAGTGAAAGCATTTTTCATCACTTCATATAAAAATCGACTCTGTTTTCAAATAAAAATCGATATTAACCATGATACAAAAAAAGAAGGTAGTTTCAATAAACAACTTTTTGATTAAAAAGCAGATTTTTGACAATTGCTCAATTGTGAAAAATTCGAAGCGGCGTTACCCAATTGTAAGTTTTTTGGTGTGGGAGATTTTATATTCTTAATTTGGGATTATAAATAAAATAGTTGTGTTAATATTTACCTTTTAATAATAATTAATATCTTATCTTAAAAACGTTTAAATTTTACATTAAATTCGATAAAAACTTGCCAAATCATTATTTTAATATTAATACAATTTTAGTGAACATATTTTTAAATTTTTTAGTGTCCTCATGATCATCTGATTATTTCACAATGTAGTTTTCTATATCGGATACGATGATTCTGATATAATTCAGACACTGAAATTATACATTTCGATCTGTTATTTAATACATATTGTCTTTGTCCATTTAACAGCAAATGGAATTTACTTTGGGATCCATGGGCCGCGAAATTTTTCCAGCAACACATATTGTTTTCACATGAAGTTTTGAAACACACTAAAGTGAAGTATAAAATAAATAGATAAAAACAAATTTTCAATCAAACTGATTTGTGTAGTTCAGGGGCGTCCTTAGTAAATGTTTTGGAGGCTGTTTTAATATATCCTATCTTATTATATATTTCTTAGCTTTTCTACATTCTGAGAAGTTGAGAGAATGAAGTCTAATATTCTTTTTTGGTCAACTATGACGTTTGATTTCATTTTTTGCAATCATTAGTTCATTTCCTTTGAGGAGTCACAATGCCCATACCGGCTATGTCGATTTTTTTGAAATTTCGGACACAAATCTTCCAAGAATGGTTATAGGCTAAAACAAAACCGTTATCTAAAGGGGGTGTGGAACCTCCCATACAAATCGAATTTTTCATAGTGCATATCTCTGGAAGTATTTATGGTAGAGTTCTGGAACTTGGTATGGATATATGTATGTACATATATGAAGCCAATCTCAAGCTCGTGAAAAAATATGGGTTTGTTGGAAAATGCAGAGTGCCACCGTAGAACTTGGAAAAGAGGTAAATGAAATCAATCCCAAACCTATGAAAAATGGGGGTATATGAAAACGATCTCGTAGCCAGCTACGAGAGCTCGCGGTATAAGCCATATAAACTAAAATTCTGGTGATGCATAGATACCTCTGGAAGCATTTACCTAGCATACTGAGATGAGGCATTTTTCCAATGGAAATATTTGTACAGAAAAACGGGCGCGAAACCTTCTGGAAAGTAACATCATCACAGGGTGTATCCCTAGAACCATGTTAAGCTAAACCTTGAGGCATTACATTCTTGTCAAGCCCGACAGGCATAAGCTGAAATTGCGTCGCAAGATTTACGATCGGCTTGGGTAAGGTTTAACCACTTAACCCCCCTTTGTTTTCGCCGCTACTGAATTCTATAAACTGTCAGCTTTCACACAATTTAATATGTACATGTGTATTTAAAAATGTCATGAAAATTGTGTTGCTAGCTTCATTTTGCAAAAATGTTGCAAGTTTTTTCACAGCGTGAACAGAATAGTACTTTGCTGAGGAAATGTTGTCGAATTTCACACTTGTTTAACAGAAAGAAGTTTTATATGCAATTTAACAGCTTTTCAGCACGTGAAATAGGAATAAAATACTATGCTTAAGAACAAAGATTTTTAAATCGACAAAAAATTAATAAGAAAATTTGAAGTATTTTAGATTTTGGGTATGGTAGCACGAAATGTCACAATCTGCTTAATTGTCAGGTTGTTAATATGGCGACGGAAAAGTGACCATGGAACTACCTTGTTTTTTGTATCATGATATTAACTGTCGAAAGTTTTTCATTCAACGAGTATTTTTTCACAAAAGCTGTTGGCAGTGAAAAGCGTAAGTTGTGAGTTTTTTGTTTTTTGAAATTTTGAAAATGGAAAAGAAAAATCGTTCCGCTAAGGCATCTGAAACACAAAAAGAATACTTAATCCAATATATGGAAACAAATTTGGATTTCGCAAACGATAAGTAAGAATATTTGAATCATGCCTACAAATCTATGTACATATGTAATCCTTACGAAGTTAAATTATGCAATTCAAGATTTCTATCCGCCGATGGAGCAAAGCAAACACAAGAGAGGGTTTGGCAGGATCTGGCCATTACGCTAAATGCATTGGGTGGTGCTCAGAAAAAGGGGTTCAAAATGGCGCAAATATTGCTACGACTTACGGTATGTTCAAAACTTATTTACTTTATTTGTTTTTACTTTATGTATTTGCTTATGTAGACAAAACACACGCACCAAATATGTGGCAATAAAAGAAAAAGATAGCCAAAGCGGAATAAATGGACCTCGGATCCAAAAACCATTGTCGGATATGGAGGGACGCATTCTAAAAATTGGGCTTCCAATATCGGTTGATGGAGATCATGAGGGTGAAGTCGGATTGATTGAAGAAGTCAGTACAAAAAAAAACCAGTGCATTATTATTGTATCGCAATTTTCATTTTGCCTTTGGTTTAGGTCAACGAAGCCGTCGCAGCAGCAGATGCTAGCTCAACCATTGAAGTTCCGGAAGGTCCGCCTCCTATTATTGTCAGAAGAAGGGAGAGAAGTGCAGGCGCTCAACAAAGTGGCCCGCCGCTGTATGAAAGTGTACAAAGTACGTACGTAAAGCTTAGTTTTTTCGCCTTTTGAATGTCAACGATTTTGGGTTTTCCAATCACTAAACATCAATGTTTATTGATGGCAAATGTTCGCTTGAACATGAAAATGCATTTGAAACAAGATTTGTAAATGTTTGCTAAGTGGGCGATTGAATAATGTATTTGATTATTGGATGCTTAGTTGTATGAAGTCACGCCTGCTGCTGTGTCAGCAAAATTATGCGGGCACAGTGGTCTCAAAGTGGCCACGAGTAGGTATGCAAAAATTTACGAAAATAAATAAATGAAAAATCCACGAATAAAGATAATTTTAGATTTAAAAAATGCAACTTATAACAATTATTTTTTGTCTTATTTGTATTTTTAGTAAAATTGCTGCTTAGCTGCTATTTTAAGGTGGACTTATGTGGATTATTGGACCCATAAACTTAAAAAAAAAAGTCGCTTAAAACATATTATGACCTTTGTTAGCTACGAAAATTATACGATTACATCTCGGAAAGTTCGATGGAATTTATAGATAAGTGATTTTAAAAGATTAAAAAGTGGGTGAACAAAGTTTTATTTAAAAATCATATGTATTCCTTCTTCAAATATTTATTGATTGTTTGATTTTTATTACAAATCACATGTTGTTGTTGTTGTAACAGCATACAAACTCCCCAAAGACTTTTTGGGGAGTGTTGCTGGAGTGACAGTCCTTGGCCAGATATAAATCTGGGTCGTTCCGGTTACGTAGACCCGACTGTCGTGGGAACGATTACAAATCACATATTATGCTTTGCTGTCGCCATCGTAAAAATTAACCGGCTCATCAATCAAACAAAAGTCATAAGCTTAGTAGACAACGATTAGGTAAATATTTCGGAAAATTACTCAAAATTAAAGTAAACACATTAGCCACTAAATGAATACTTAAATATATACAACAAGATATTGATGTTTTAGTTGTAACCCGTCAGTGGCCAGTGTTGGCAGGTATTGTTGGCATGTAACGCCTCCTCACCAGCTATTCTGCGTTTTTAAAAAGTCGAATCAGAATTTAAATGTTCAAAGGCGGAATTTCATTGCTCCCACCCCTAGGATTGAACTATACCGAAAAAATACCTATCCCCATATTTTTATTTTGAATAAAATAAATATTTAAAGGTCAATCAAAGCGCAAAGTTTTCCATGGTTTTTATATTGGAAAAAATATATATATATTTTTTTTTTCATATAAATAGTGCAAAATTTTTGAAAATCAATATTTTTCGATCGAAAAACTCGGTTTCTTTTCGGAAGACCTTCTATAATAACACCAAGTTGTTTATTTAACCATTTTTAAATAAGCTATTTTATAGGTTCTCCAAAAATCCCAAAACTACTATAAAACAAGTAATATTTGAGCAAAAAAAAAAACCGACTTCAATTCTCATATAAAAATTTAAGATTATCGTTAATCTCTTCATGATGCAATGATCGTATTTAAAAATGACCACCTGTGAGGTAAAACCTTTCCTTCAAAAAAATAATTATAGAAATCGGTTAACGTAGACCAAAGTTATGCGGTAACATACATAAAAAAAATAATAAAAATAAATATTCCGACGAATTGATAACCTTCCTCCTTTTTGTAAAGTCGGTTAATAAAAAGGATAAGATTGTAAAAATATGTGACTGAAAACAAAATTCAAATAAATTTTTTTTTACTCATTATAATTTGTTTTCGACATTATTCACATACTCTTTAAAAAAATTGTCTTACGATTTTTTTTAGTTTGGTGCCTCATTTCGTCAGCCGCGGCAAGTATCTTTTGTTTTAGGACATCCACATTATCGATCGGAGTCCCGTATATGTATATTCCTACATTTGTAGACTAGCAGCCAAGATATAGAAGCTTTTAAAAGAAGGGTCCGGAAAGTATCTTTTTTTACTCTTAATAGCCAAAACTGCTTAGGTCTTTCGACACCGCATTGTTTTCAGTGACCTAAAGACTTTAATTTGAATTCTAATCTTGAAGTAGAGGTATCCAAACAGAATTTTACGTAGCCACGCCCAAAAATGCTACAGATATAGGCCATCGTAAAAGTTAAAATTCCCAAAATCCCCAATAATTTTAATAAGCCTTCCAATCGACTGACATAGCACCTTATTCGCGTAGTGTCACGTCTGCCAACAACTGGTTAGCATCTTCACCAACCTTCACATTCAAATATGCGACATTTCATATTGAAAATATGAGACGACTCTATGATAAATCCATTACATATTGAACATAGCTATTTTGTAATCGGTTTATATTTCAGTCGCTTCTTAAACACCATTCGTAATCGCGTATCTATAGAGTTTAAAGCAGTCATGGGGAGAAAGACCTTTTACTCTACTACGCGACTATACAAAATGTATATAAAGCTTGAAAGAGCTTTGCCCGCGGGTAAGGCGTTGCCCATCACCAGTTTAAAGTTGAAATTTATTTGTGCAATTAGTCATATCTTATTTTTTAAATAGCTAAAAATCCTGCTTTAATAAAAGCTAAATTAAAAATGTGCATACAGTAAGCAGATTTTAAATGTCGGTACTAAAGTCACGCGATTCCATCAATCCAGCAACACTGTGATCTCTATCAGCCCAAATGTCAATGGACTCGATTATAAGTAAATGTAAATGACTGCAAATATTTGTATTTGTAGTGTTCATGAGCCCCACGAGGACATTCAAATGAATCTTAATGTCGCTGGTGACTCGAAAGTGGTGCATTGATATTCGTGTTGGCAAAAAAAATAAAATAAAATAAATAAATAAAAAAAGGAAAAGAAAAAGCAAAACGAAAAACCCTAAATTTGTACACAGGTGAGTTATGATATTAAATGCTTCAACTGACAAGTATCAATGCTATCGATTTAAAGCAAAAATGGACTGTCGTTAGAATGATATATTCGCTGTGAGTACCACCCAAAGGTGAATAAGAAATTTTTGCAAGGAATTTTCTATTTATTTGCAGTTTGTAAAGTGGTCGTTTTTTATTTGATTTTAAATTTCTCATTTCATTGGAAATGCGCAAAAGGTATGTAAGTGGGCGTACACACATACATTTGTAATTCACTTTGTCAAATATATGTATCTATATTATATACTATATATATATACGCACAGTATATGTATGTCTGCATGTTCAATTTCACCCAACGCAACAATTGGGGCCATCTGTTTTCAGGGGTAAGGTCAAAGGGCGCTCACTTTTTTTTTTTTTAATGGCAGACACACTCGAGCGTGTCAAGTGCGCTACTGCCAACGTCACTGTCTCTTCTGCTAATGCTGCAGGCGTTGTTTCTGCATTTTTATTTGCTCTTATAAAGTTCCTGGAAATGTGAGTGACGGCGGCATTACATACTAGTTTGCAGCAAATTACTCTGATATGCACGTCTGGTGTTGTAGTTGTAAATATATTTGTGTGCATTTTATTAGGTGTATTCATGAAAGTCTGCACGTTTGAACGTTCTACATATTTAAATAGTTCTGATTTGCAAAGATTTTCCATAATAATACATACATACATATGTATGTTGTATGATTCATATGAGAATTTCTATTGTTGTATTTACGAATATTTATTTTAATTTATGTATGTATTTACTAACATATGGGCTTCAATATTCCGTGCTAAGTCTTTCTAAGTCGTTTAATTCATAATTTAACTTTTGCACTGGCTTATGGAGTTCTGTCAGCGCTGAGCACGGCTGGCTTAGAGTGGCCGCTACTTTTTATTGTGTAGTATATTTACTGCTTTGAATTATTTTTCTACAGCGATTTTTGTTTAAGGAATTTTTGGTTCAAGATATTTTGAATAGATTTATTTCCAAAATATTTTTTAAGATGGTTCACAGTGCCGCCTAAGTGGGCAAAAATTGAAAAATATGTTGTTTGCAATGTGAACGTGTTTGGTATTTTTGTAAAATAATTAAAAAAAATGAATTATATGCCGCCAGGAAGCCACTTAGGTCGACAAATATTATACTAAAAATATTAATAAGAGCATAGCCATGCGTAAGCTCTTCACGGAAACAAATGTCAAAAATACAATCTTTGAAATAAAATGTTGGTTTGACGTTTTTTATTTCCACATAGTTAGTAGAGAGTTACAAGGTTAAAAAATTTTGGAATAAAATTAAACACAGGGTGTCCCTGCGGTATTCCAGAAAAATAATTTCATTTAATCAAAACTTCAAAAAAATGGTAAATTTTAATGAAATGAATAAAAAATATGTAACTTTTTATTAATTTATTAAATAGTACGAGTTTTTAGCTTTCGAAAGAAGAAGTAAGATTTTGATATTTTTTTGCACTTTTTGAAGTAATGCCTTTTTTGCTAATGCATAAAATCATTTTTTAAATATTTTTCAGTACCATCAGATCTGCACGATTCGTTCTGTTTTGCAAAAAATTTTAGTTTGAAATTAAAGAGCTTGACCTGTAGACAAAAGAAGTTTTTTTTTTGTAAAGAGTTGCCACTTGTTAAAAAATTAGATTCAAATTTTTTAATAAGTTAAATTAATTATTAAGAGATGGTCATAAATAGAAACGTGTATGAAAAGGGTTTATTTCTTAACTAAATGCTGAGGGTTGTCACCTCCTAACAAAATCGAATTCCATTGGAATTAAAGCAATTATGTTATTGAAACAGATAGGTATCACCATATGAGAGTCAGACGAAAAAGTTGTGAGAAGGGTTTAGCTTTTAAATACTACGAAGAGGGTCTCCACCTGTTTGTAAAGTCAAATTTAGTTAAACTAAAATAATAATTGTGTCAAACATCGTATTTGTTATTTTATTACAAATACATAAATTGTCAATTAGTGATTTGTTCTGATTATATTAATTTTAAATTACTGGACTCTTAAATTAACTAAGGAATGTTTTGACTCTTCACTTATTTCTTGCTTAATATGTCCAATTTTTTCTTTTGTCTGATACCCATATTGATATACATATTTTAGTTACCTTATTCCCTTAATTATATTGAATTTGATTCTTTAAACATGTGGCAACTCTTCTATGTTTCGTTTAAAAGTAAAGCATTCGCAAAACCATTTCAATTAATACCCATATTGTAATAACTAATTCATTTAGCTTATAAAATAATTTTAATAAAATTAGTAACAGGTGGCAAACCGTTTCCAAAAAATAAAACTTTATTGCACATGTACAGGCCAAGCCCTGTCATTTGACATCTCACTTTTGAGAATACACATCCAGCACAGCATCGCGCTTCATTAGTATCAATAACTCTACTTATTCTAAATAAATAATGGATCATATCCTGGCTCTTTGATACAGTCGCTATCATCAGCAAACGACAAATCTCTTTTTTATTGCCACGAACTTCATCCAAGGCGAAACATCTGGTACACGTCCAAAAATCAAGCTCACTCCAGTGTGCCTCGAGGTAATCGTAAAATAGGCATAAACATCAGAACGGCGAGATGTTTTCAAATCTGCGCCACATTCTTTGGGAATCACGTATTTATATCTGTCGAACGCGCTTCTCCATTGATTTCCTCAACAATCACAGCTATGAGCTGATCTGTAAAAAAGTACTTAAAAACCCCAATCGGTGTCTTAAGATTTTTCACAGCCTAACGTAACTCACAGTCTCCACAGAACGCTATTTCATTTACATTTATTTTCATAGACCTTTGAAATCTGACACGCCAACAAGCTATAAAAAATCCACTTATAAAATCAAATTTTTTTAAGTTGGGATAACTTCTACCATATCTAACTATTTATTTCATAAGGCCAATTGTTTCATATCTTCTTAAAAAAGTTTTTGAGCTGAAAACGTGATATAATGTTCCACAATTCTTTTGGGTTCAGGTATGTACTTTCTATACAAATATCTCTTAGAATCGCGGAGTAGAATAAACTTAAAAAAAATGCAACCAGTTTAGTGTGTGTAAACAGCACGGTTTTTACACTCACTAAGCAGTTAAAAATATAATGATATTTAACTGTTGTTGAAAGCACCATTTGACCTTAGAATGTACTGAGGACTAAATTGTTCGCGAACCTTTCTAGCGCAAGTTTTTTTAACCTTACACCAGAAGAAAAAATAAGTACAGAAAATAAGTACCAACTTACCACTCTATTTATCCAGGCTTACACGTAATTCTATTCCTCGCATTATTACTTATTTATATAAATAAAAGTTTCTTAACGCCGTAGGTGGTGCTGTTTCAAATAATCACACACCCACTTAGTTACTTAAACAAATAATGCTATTTATGTACATACATATGCAAGTATATATAGTTCAGTGTTGCCGCACAGTTTTCCTATCAAAACTGTTAGGTTTTTTCCATTTGGTAGGGTGGTAGGCTTGATTGGATTTTGGTAGGTTTCGTGGCAATGAGTAAAAGTTATTTGCAAAAAATCGAAAATATGTGCCTCTAAATATTTTAGTAACCTTTTTATACGAATATTTCGTATAACGGCGACCGCAAACATGTAAAAATATACCTGATTCCTAAGTACAAACCGATACCCTTATTATTGACAATATACAATATTATCATCCATATATAATTTATGGCGTACCTGGACCAAGATTCCAGAAAAGCCTGCCAATGGGCTCGTACCCAACCATATTCCAGGCCAATCGGGTGTTTTGACGGCGATAAAATACGCTTGAAAAAAATTACGGCGAAGAAAGACGCGTAAACATGGATTCAACATCATTCCGGAAAGACTCTTAGGGGAATTCGTAAACTGCTACACTCGCAAACATAGTTGATCGCAAAAATAAGTTTATGCGTCTTTCTTTGCCGAAATTTTTTTTTACGCGTCTTTTTCGCTGTCAACTTTTGAGCTCGCGTTTTTATACGTATCTAGTGCCGATATGTATGTATATGTAAAGAGACATACATTTGGGTAAGTCTGTACAGTAAAATGAATTTTTATACGCAGTTAATTTGTTTTTATTGTAACAGTTGCGTTTTAGTTTTACTATGTTTTTTAATAAATTTAACATTGAAAAAAAAATATATATATTAAAAGCTCAAAAAAGGTTTGGTAGGTGTTGGTTGGTTATGGTAGGAAAAAAAAAAATGTGTCTGTGGCAACACTGATACATTTTGAGTAGACGGAAGAGCGAGCACTCATGTGTACAGCAGCTATATGTGTACTCTCACAACAAACAAACCGAAAATGCCACGCGCCATCTGTGATGAAGCAAAATGTACATTACATTCATGCGCCACGTTATCCCATTCCAAAGTATTTGGTTAAAGGGCATCCGGTGCGTTGAGCCGGCATTACCTTGAAAGCTACTCAACAGCAAATATACTCGTCGCACGCACACTCGTCTCGCAGTAATCAGAAGTTAATCAGGAAATTCAAATAGGAAAATTCGTGATCATTAACTCTCGCAAGTTGAATTTGATTTTAAGGAGGGTGTTTGTGTTTTTTGGGGTGTACAGGTATTCACTTGTGTAAGAACGTTTGAATGTACATACATATATGTATACCTACGATAGGTATGTATGTATGTGCTGTCAAATGATGTGAAGTTTGATGGATGTCGGTTTAATACGTGCTTTATCTGCAGTTATTTAACTATAAATAATTAAGTATGTCGATAGGCATAAAGTATGCATGAATGTTTACAGATGCTGTAGGGAAATAATAGAATGAGGATGAATAGAAAACTTGAAATTATTGGCATTGAAAATGATGAGCACTTAGTGTGTTTTTTTATTTGTCGCAGGACAGCCATCCCTCGAAGCAACATGCCAATACCCCAAGATTTTATTTTTGTTTTTTTCAAAAAATTTCATACAACCGTATTGAAGATGCTATCCGGATGCTGACAATGAAACTTCGGCCGCTTAAGTTTAGACTTCTAATAGCTGGTATTATGAAGTATCAGAAGAGTTTTTTTCATGGCAAGATTCTAAAGAAGAGGGTAGAGAGTGTCTTTCGAAAAATATGCTTTTAGCAGATGTACATATGTATGTACGTACATACATATCTATGCCTTTCAACTAAATTAGCTTAAGTCGGGCTAGGCCCTTTTCCCTTTCATTGGGTTCCCAAAAAATATTTTAACGTTTAACTAGCCATCGCTTTTATAGAAGCTTAGTAAATATACAAAAATTTTCAAAGGAACCGGATTCGCTTTTAATTCAAAGTCACTTAAGCTACTTTAATTGAACGGCACAGACATATGTATATGTACATAAAATACCCAGACCCACTTTAACCGTCAGCTAATAAATATTTGCCACACTACTTTGATTCATTTTCGTTTCGTTTCATACTGAAAAGATTTTTATTACTCTTAATAAATATTGTCAATGGTAATGTAATGGTAATAGTAATGGTAATGGTAATGGTAATGGTTATGGTAATAACAGATAATGCTTGTAGTTGTATTGGTAAGGGTAATGGTTATTGTAATGGCATGGTAGTGACATCA